>NC_081560.1:80335179-80373699 GCF_022355385.1 Mustela nigripes | reverse complement strand
TTGGTTCATATCCTATGCTATCTTAATAGGTTTTACATATTTAACAAAATACAACAAATGTTTTATTTACATAAACCTGATCATTTATTTACCTACCTAAAATATTACATATTTGACCACACATTAAATATCTGTTCAACAAATTGATGTCTTTATTATATATTAGACTATTCTGTGATCTATGATTTTTGAAATCACAGCCTTAGAATTTTCAACAGTATCATTTTAGAAAAAGAGAACTCTTCTTCAATCTTGGGAATTTTACATTATTTGACCACAAGGGGGCCATAACTATCTTTGAATTTTTTAGAAAACCCAACTAGCAGAGAACACTGAAAATGGATCCAATCAATTCATGAAAATGAAGTAGTTAACATAAGAAAACATTTATTAACATAAAAAGATGACTGCTGAAAGTGAAGTGAATATGAATTACCTTGGTTTGTCCCATAAATGCTATGCATTTGGAAAGAGAAACTTTTTTCTACCTCTTTCCAAAACAGGCATATCCCTATGCCATTGGACTCAGAGTTTAATTTTAAATATTTAGTATTAAGTATGGTAGTTTATAAGAATTACTCATAAAGATGTAATTTTTAAAAGGCCACGACTTATCACTTGACAAATAATCTCTATCCAATACCTAACTCAAGGACCAGTGGTGAAATGAGATTGAGTAAAATTACCAAAACAGGGCCACCGGGCTAAAGAGGCAAACTAAAAGATTTAAGTCCTAACAGTGGTATGTATGCTTTAAATCTGCTCCTTTATCTTCTCATTAAAATTACCAAACAGGTAGACTGGTAAACTCTACAAAGCAAATAAACGTTGTGTTCAAATATTCTCTATGGGTACAATGGGCAAAATCAACTCTTCCCTCTGCAGACAAAAATATTATAATGATGCTTTTCTCCTTAAAGAAACATTCTGAACCAGTGCTAATATAAAACGGAACTAAACCAATTATCTTTTAATCCTTTAGTTAGTGCCTGAGAAAATGTGATCTGGCACTGCAAAGGGAAATGGACTTTCCCCGGCAACATGATGGCAACATTAAGAATTCACTAGATCAGATGACTGATTGTCAATAACTCATTCTATTATCACGCTTCAAGTTTGGTGATACCAGAGAAGCGAAGTCTTGATGAAGATGAAGTAATGCTAGAATAGCTAAAAATTAGTCATCTTAAGAATACTGATCGATCTATTGATGACAGTTCTAATTGTACCTTTTCTATTTGTGCTCATGCTTCCATAATGTTTGAATTCATTTCATTTTTCTAGATTTTGCCTAAAATGTCAAGGAACAAGGCGAAACCACTTTGGTGGCTGGACACTGGAGTCTGGAGCTATAGTGTCATACCCAGTTAAGGAGACAAGTCTGGACTGCATGCATTCCTCAAATGTCACTGTGGATGATGCCCAATTATGTCTCTGAACCAAAGAACTGAGATTTCCATGCATCACACTTCCCATCCATCTAATGGAAATATACTGCATATATCGGGAGCTGAGTAAGGGCCTTGCATGAAACAACACTATTAACTCTCCCACTTAGTAAGTGAAAGGCTTAGCAGTGAACCGAAAGAAACAGTCTAACCACATTTGGCAACATTCTTAGTCCTGTGGCACCATTCTAACTGAAATACTTGTATATTAAGGAGAGCCAGCATTTAAGAACACAGAGCAGAAACACAGAAAGAGGTCTTTAGAAACTCCTAGCAAGTTACTAGATAAATCTCGAATTATGGAAAATGAAAACCAAGTCCCTAGGCAAGAATTTTTTTTTTCCTACACAGATTTTAAGAGGCTCTGGATCCATACTGTAGCACAGGCTCATAATCTTCAAAAGGAAAACAGAAACAATGTGATTCCAAGAGCCAACATGAATTAAAAACAGCGATGATCAACAGTGTACTTGGCATCTGTATTCCAAACTGGTAGGTACTCAAGGCATGCATAACTAATGCACAGTCTTTCCTACTTGTTTTTCAAAAGACCTTCAACAAGTTGCACTTGACATTCACAAAAGTGCACATTCTCTCTGATGCTATTTCTCTCTTTAGTTTTAAATTAAATGTGACATTCATAATTTAATCTCTACGCTAACCAATTGTATACCAGAAAAAAATTGACTTGGAGTAAGCATTTTCTTCATTGATTTAAATTAGAATGAGGAATTCACACAATGGTATTAGAAGTTTTGTCCCTTGTCTTTTAGTTATGTTGCTTACATTGGGCTATTTCTAAAAGAATCTAACTTGAAGCAAAACAAATGGAAGCAAAACCTTAGTATTTTTTAAGTTCTATTTGATATGTTCTTTTTTATTTTTCCGAGATCAGACGAGATCGGGCGCGTTCAGGGTGCTATGGCCGTAGACATATGTTCTTTTTTATTTTTAAAAGATTTTATTTATTTACTTGAGAGAGAGAGCGAGAGAGCATGCACATGAGGTGGGGAGGGGAAGACAGTCAAGCAGACTCTCCAATGAGTGCAGATTCTGGGATCCCAGGATCCCTGGGGTCATGACCTGAACCAAAATAAGACACTTAACCAATTGAGCTACCCAGGCACCCCTGACTGATAAGGTCTTAATAATATTTCCTCACTTATAACATTTTCATGCCATAAAACTAATTTACCATCTAAAGAAGGTGATTTTTATTCTAAATTTTGAAACTATATATTGAAGAGTCAAATAAATTAATAAATAATCCAATTAGCAAGATCTTGTTCGAGGAGATGTTTCCTCCACAAATGCCGGATCCACTTACATTTCTACCTGGGTATTTTTGTATGGCTATAAATAAAAGTGTTCTTTATTTTAATGGTTCACCTAAATCATATACTAGCAGCAGTAAAAATAAAAATTATTGCACTAATTCTATGATACAATTCATATATTTTAAAGTGATTTTTTCGAACAGCTCTTTCCTTATCCAGTGCTTATGTAAATTATGCAAAAACTCAGAAACAAACAAAAGAGTATGTTCTAAACCTTAAAGGCAACTTTTCAAGTCTGTTTGCATGCTTTATAAAATTCCACATAGAAATAATCTTTTCCTTTCTTCTCTCTCTCACTTTTTTTTTTTTTTTCCTAATAAGGGGTAAGGTCAGAAACTGAACAGAAAATCTGATACCAAACATTTATTTTTTTTTAAGATTTTTATATATTTATTTGTGTGGGTGTGAGAGAGAGAAAGTGAACAAGCAAGGGGAAAGGCAGGCAGAGGGAGAAGCAGGCTCCCTGACAAGCAGGGAGCATAATGCAGGACTCAATCCCAGGACCCTGGGATCATGACCTGAGCCAAAGGCAGACACTTAACCCACTGAGCCAACAAGGCGTCCCAATATCTAATATTTCTTAAAACTAGCTTGGTGAATTTTTACTGAACACAAGATACCAGAGTTGCATGTGTTATTGGCAGAACATCAGACACACACACACAAACACATGGATACATATTTCTGTTCTGGTTTTTTGTTATTGTTATTTTTTTCCCCCAATCTTTTGTTAGTTCCCTGCACCCCCCAACTGGAATTATCAGGTATAAGGAGGGGTCTCAAGCCTTAATCCTTTAAGTACTTTTTATTTTACAACCATATCATGACCAATCATTAACCTTAACATTTCAATCTCCGATGGGATTATATTCTGAATGCAAAGCGAATACTGTCGCAGTTGGTGACTTACCTAGAAATTAAAGGTCAACTACAAAATAGGAGATACAAGGGGCACTTAGAATGATGGAAACATTACTTGCAGCTACTGTCACTGTAAGTGTTTATAGTTAAATAGTAATATCTTTTCAAACACTATCTCCTATAGAGTTCATCTATCAACCATCTTAAACTTTGAGAGACAGGTACTATCTTCCTTTTGTGGTTGACGAAACTGAAAGGCAGATATCCTGAATTTTCTCACAGTAAATCACAGTGAATCACACAACAAATTCATACTGAAGAAGAGAACAGGATTCAGGGTGGTCTGTATGCTAGCCCAGGGCCCAATCACCATCTAACATGGGCAGAACCTACGTTTTCTTGTGTTTTCCATTAGCAAATGGACTCAGACTAACAAGTCCTTGTTTTTGACACCTCAATTCACTTAAGGCCAATCTAAAAGGAAAGCAGCAAAATTACAATACACCAGTAGTCATTCCCAAACACGTACTGGAGCTATTCATTAGTCATATGAAGGACAGTCCAAAGAAAATCAGGTCTGATGAGAAAGCCTCACTGACCTGAAAATACCTTGAAAATGGACTTGAAAGTGCCTCAGAGTCTAACGTCTTCCACATTAACGCGTACTACATACAGGCCAGGCCCTAGCTGACACGGTAGGCGTCTATGAACACACAACTAGCAGCCAGGTATGAACACATTAGTGACTCCTCTGGGGTGATTTCTATAATCTTTATGAACTTTTTTTGATCATCTAAATATTTTGGAGTCTGCCCCATTGTAAAGCTCTTAGTAACTGTGAACTGGGAGAATAAATAACAAAGCGTAAATAATTCTTTGAAATTATTTTCTTGTTTATTTGTCAGAAAATAATATACTCATCTGAAACACACCGGCATGTGTAGGGCTGTGTCACCTGTCTGGTCTATAGCTGGTCTATGCCACACATCGGGCACCTCCAAGGATCCAAGGCTCATAGGCCCACTACACTTTCATGAGTATTTCATTTTTTCCTATAGCTTCTCTTTTATCATCTGTTGTTCACTAGGAATATGACATGAAACTTTGAGACTCCATTAGATATAAACCAGTGGACCTCTGTATTAAGGTTAATTTAATTGAAAGAATACACATTGAAAACAAATTTAGGAAGTGTCTTCAGTAGGTCTGACCTATATAAAGACCATCTCTAACAACCTTAAGGAGGGTGACTATAAATCATGTTTACACTTGTCCGACAGGAAATGCCCAAGGAAGTATCCATGATATGGTCTCCTGACATTCTCAGACCCCAGAAAATTACAGATACTTGAAGAATTTGTGGAACAAATGACCTGCCAAATGTCAACAATGGGCCAGTGGCCAGAGTCTGTAACAGTGAAAGTTCTCGTTAATGAGACGTTGTCTCTCCTCTGGCCTTAGTCAGTTTATACTCCAGGGTCTATATTTTTAAAAACCAATGTGATCCACTGAATTCCCTCAGTTGCTGTCTGTCATTTTCAAGAAAAATTCCAAATTCTTTAACATGGCATTCTGTGTGGCTACCAAAAACATAGGAGAAAAAATGATTTCTTCTGTGGGGTTTCTTTATTTCCGCCAAATTACTTTCTTTTTGCTTCCAAACGTGTTTTACATTCATCATTCCCCAAGTCAGGCAGTAGCAGTACGATTATTACTCCTGGCCCAAGACAGGTAACCACTCCTTCTGTACTTCCCCAGAACTGTCAACACAGCCCTAACAGCCATAGCCATTATTAACTATAAACTACATCTCTGTTTGCTAGAAGAATCTGACAGGAGGAATCTTTAACCCCCCCCCCAAAAAAAATCTTATTACTTATTTTTATTTGAGAGAGAGAGAGCACAAGCAGGGGGAGCAGAAGAGGGAGAGGAAGAAACAGACTCTACTGAGCAGGGAGCCCGATGCAGGGTTCAATATATTGAGGGACCCTGGGCTCGTGACCTGAGCCAAAGGCAGATTCTTAACCAACTGAGCCACTCAGGCGTTCCAGACCTCCTAGGAGACCTCGACACTTTTGTATCTACAATGCTATCACTATGTCTTTTATACAATAGAAATTCATTAAATGCTTGTTAAACTGAAACATTAAATAATGCCAAGCATGTAGTTGGCTCTGATGAATCTGTCTTTGTTGATAGACTAGATGTTGCTTAAAGACAAACATGGCAATTGAATTCATTCATCTTATTCTCAAAATTCATTATAATATCTGACACATGACAGATGTGCCAAAAAAAAATCTTTGTTGAATGAAAAAAAAATCTTTGTTGAATGAAAAACAAACCAACACTGAGTAGTTGGACATTATGAGAGAAGTAAAATATTACTAAGCAATATATTCTTGGGAGGTTCCTAATTATAGGTTGGAAGTCACTACTCAACTGATAGAAAGGAAACAGCAATGCAGAAGAGGTTCTAGTAATGACTGTTTTAATTTTTACAACAGTATTTTAGTTCTAGCCATATTTTTTCCTCTTTTCTCTAATATCTTTAAGAGCAACAGAATGAATTTAGAAATACTACTGTGTCAGGAAAACAAAAGACATTGGAGAGGACGCTGCTAGAAGAAACCTAGATTTTCTTGCACCTAAATGAAAGTAATAGTTAAATAAAGCCATACATGGGCCTAATGTAATAAATTTAGAGTATGTTCTAATAAAAGATAAAGCCCATGTCAAGACACCACAAAGGAAATGAAATTTTAGCACTACTCAATCATGATTCAATGGACCAATAATTTGAAATATTCAGTAGACCTAATTCCCTTCTCAAAAAACCCACTGCTATAGTGATGCCTCCCTTGTTCCTTCCAAGTTTCTCATTAGTAATACCAGTAGCAGCTAAAAAATAATTGTGCTATCTGGTACCTTTCTTCTAGCAAATGTATTCTTCTCTTTAATGCACATTAATGTAGTATAAAGCTTTTTATTACCAAAAACAAAAAAAAAGATAAAGAGTAATATTCCCAATATCCATTATAAAGATATCAAAACCTTATTGTTAAAGTCAATGCCAGAATTTCCATAGAGTAGAAGTAAATTTGTCTCCTTTTTTTATTTTATTAGGAGCCAATTGTAACATCATACTTTGGGGTTTTTTCGTTGGTTTTTTTTTTTTTTAAGATTTTATTTATTTATTTGCAAGAGAGAGAAAGACAACAAGAGAGGGAATACAAGCAGGGGGAGTGGGAGAGGGAGAAGCAGGCTCTCCACTGAGCAGAGAACCCGTGTGGGACTCAATCCCAAAACCCTGGGACCCTGACCTGAGCTGAAGGCAGCAAGCACACTTAACAACTGAGCCACCAAGACGCCCTGCATTGTCATACTTTGTTGAAGGCAGAAAAACCTACTGAAGTATATAGCCTGTTCACAGGGTCTACTTGAATTTGTCTATGTGCTTGTGAGGTACACACACGCACACACACACATACACACACACACACACAACCGCAACCACCACCACCACGACATGGACGAGTTTTCGATTTCTTTATGTACTAACAAGGTCTCAGACACTGTGCTTGAGCTCTTTCATAATAAATGATAAAAAGACAAAGACATTAATTATAAGGAAGCAGGAACTAGTGTAGACATCATGGATTTAGCTAAGAATTGGCACATTAGAGATGAAATAGTACTGAGCAATTCACCAACTATAATTTCAGACACTTTCCAGAGAGTATGGAATAAGGAAAGGACCCTCAGGTCTGGAGTCATTCAGATTCAGAGGTAAAACCCATCCTACCCGTTTTGGCACTTGGGCAAATTAGTTAATATCAACAAGCCTCTGTTTCCTCCTCTATAAAACTGGAATAAAATCACTGAACTCATATAATTTTAATGAGATGATTAAATAAATGATATAACTAAAAGAGCAGGTTCTCAATACATGTTACATCTCTTCACCTTCTCCATCTCCTAATTTATTATAAACCTCAAGAATGTTCAAACTTCATTCCTGTTCTACAAACCCCATTTTATATTTTGAACCCAAGTCTATATCTGAGTTTAGAAAAACTATTAGCCTCCTTTCAAGAAAATATAAGACCTACAATGCGTTTAAAATCTCAAAGTTGACTTGACAGTGTCAACACATCGAAATATTCTCATGAATCGTATCTCTTATTTTGTATTGCTTTATCTACCGTTATTAGCTCATCAGTTGATGTATTAAATTATTTATTAACTTCCAAAAGCCCTCTTCCTTACATTTTACCTAAAAGGCACTTTCAGGTGGTTTTGCTTAAAAGGTATTTTAGGTGAAGGGAAGGAAGAGGCACAAACTTCCAGTTTTTAAACTAAATAAATCACAGGGATGAAAGGTACAATATTGTAATAATTCTTATGGTAAGAGATGATGACGAAACTGATCACGGTGGGTGTTTCATAATGTATATAATCATGAAACCATATGCCGTACACCTGAATCCAACATAATAATTTATGTCAACTACAATTTAAAATAATTTTCAGAAGGTGTTTTGAGGTGTAGTTACTAAATACTTCATAATTAGAGCTGAATTAAGAGTATGCAAACTTAGGACACCTGGGTGGCTTTGTCGGCTAAGCATCTGACTCTGGATTTTGGCTCAGGTCATGATCTCAGAGTTGTAAGGTGGAGCTTTCTGCTGGGCTTTGTGCTGGGCATGGAGCCTGCTTAAGATTCTCTCTCTCCCTTTCCCTCTGTTCCTCCCCCCACAACCTCCTGTCCCCTCTCTTTAAAAAAAAAAAAAAAAAAAAAAAAAAGTACACAAACCTGAGGACCTCAATCAGTCCTTAAAACATCTACAATTTCATCTCAGGCTCTCGGTATAATAATTCTACCAGTTGTATAATAGGACTGATGTAACTCATACATATACTGAAAAGAACATTTCTGATTTTCTCAATGGTAATTAACCTGATTAAGAATCAGACATCTTTATAAGCTTTATTAATGATTTAGGTTGATTATTGCTTATTGCTTCTTAAAAATAAAACTGTATCTTTGTATTTCAAAGTCTTTGCACTTCTGACATAAATACTTTTTTCCCCTACTTGTTGCTCTCTCTACCATGTGTAAACTGCAGAGAAAGTTGTGCTACTCGGGACTACATTTTACACTAATTCGGGGACTTCTGGAGCTCCCGGAACTGCTAGTCAGACCGGCTTAAGGTCAGGCAGCTGAAGAGAAGCCAGTCCCCCACAATGAAATTTCAAACATCCTGGGACTCCTTCCCCTGTGGGATCAATTTGGGTATTCATGACAAAAGGAGTCCTGGGAGACCTGCTTATATCATCACGATCTCACCTTTCCTATCTTAATCTCTTGATCATTCTAGAAAGCTTATAGGAGAGAAGGAGAGGGAGAGAGAGAATGCCCGTGTTTGTGTGTGTGTGTGTGTGTGTGTGTATGCGCACATGCTAATGATAAAAGGAAGGGAAGGGAGGGGGAGCCAAGGTCAGAAGGGTTAATGCTGGGCGCAAGCACACATATGTGGAATTAATTTCTAGGTTTAGTGTAAATACTACTATATGAACAGTATGAATTTAAATACAGCAGCAAGCCAACAGCATAAATCAATGCTACCATCTTTAATTCCTCTAGGACAACTGCCTAACTATTCATAGTATTGCTGTATTAAAGGTCCTGGGACAGGAGAAAATATAATTTCCTGGCCTGTAAGAACAGACTTATGATGACACCTCTCCAACTGCTTTTAATCATTAAAATAAGTTTCTAAAATAATTCTCCAAAATTCCTTTACCTTCATAAGATAAAATCAGTCATCAAAAGATTACTATGACGCTCAAATAAAGAAAAAAAGTGAAAATGTCCAGTATAGCGTATGAACTATTTTAAGGATTAACTGACATTATGTGAATCTGAATATCCTTAAAATAAGTGAATTTTCTTGCCAAGAATGAGAGAGAAATAATGGATTAGTGGTATAGAGTAGCCCATGATACGCTAGACCAAAGTAATTAATAATGTAAAATGTTTTAATCAATCATCTAACCTATCTGAGACATTATTATCTTCAGCAGACAGTATGCTAGGATGTAAAACTGAAAAACCATAGAACAGATAAATGTGATCATGGTCCTACAAGCAATTCTCATAATGTTAGACAACATGTCAATTTTTTCATATTCAATTTCACTACAACTACTGCATTTTTCTGTTAGACAAAGAATTTTATTTGTGGATTTTAACTAATTTATACTCATCCTAGTAAGATTTTCAGTGCTGCTTTTTTTTTAAAGTCCACTTTTTTATTCTCATATACTAGCTGGAATGACGTCATGTATAGCCAGTAAGAGCTGAAAGAACATGTGTCTGTCAAATGCATAAGATTCTATTTAATAAAACAAGTAAGACAACACAACAAGGATTTTCATTATATAAAAGAGAAAATTTTCCTTCTCCAAACGACTTCTCTGAGTTGATTTCCTTTTTCTTGATTTGTTTGTTTTGTATTATACACAGCCACACGTTCTAAATCAGGGTTGAGTCAGGCTCATACCGAATTTAGTGCAGAAGGAAAAAAAAATACTTTGCAAAAGCCATGAAAATGTATTTTGTTCACATTTTATTAAAATTAAGAGTGTGCCTTAAAATCACATAGTGCCACAGTTAGGAAACAGTTCCTTGTACTATAAAAGTCGATCTTGTTTTAAAACCACAAGTCCAATTTTCAAGGAAAACTTTAAATTATTTAGAAGTTCTACATTTGGAGTCCACAGTCTGAGAAACAAACTGAGGGTTTGGAAAGGGAAGGAGATGGGGTGGGGGGGATGGGTGAGTCTGGTGGTGGGTATTATGGAGGGCACGGGCTGCATGGAGCACTGGGAGTGGTGCATAAACAACAAATCTTGGAACACTGAACAAATTAAATTTTTTTAAGAAGTTCTACATTTAACTCCAGATAGTTATGATACTAAAACATTCTGGTGTATATTACACAGATATTTGTGCTTCCAATATCTATTTAAATTCTGTACCAAAACATTCTAAACTATACTGTTCTGGTTCTATATTTTACAATACCACCAATCTTTAAACATGGCATATGAAACTGAACTGGTTCTCCTATTCCCTCTACCAGCCCACCATCCATCCACAAGCACCACCAAAGTAAAAATCATATTTATAATAGACCTTTTCAAAGAAGATCAGAAGGAAGAATCCTGGCTGATTTTCGTTTAAAATCATTTAAAGTTCACATATGCGGTCTATTTCATGTCTTGTGAGTCCTTCTCAGATGTTTTCAAATATACATTTTGGACACACAATTGATGCCTATCTTTTGCTGCAAGAAGGAAACAAAATTTCCAATTGGAACAGACCAACTACCCAAATATTTACTTGTTATTGCCAGTAATTATTATTATCCATTCATGATTAAAATATGCATTTATGGAATAAATGCTATTTGCCAAGCGATATGGTGTTTTACACACATTCTCTCTTTTAATCCCCACAACAAGCCCATATCATGCCCATGTCAGAGGTGAGAGGCGGAGGCCTGGAGGCCCGGAGGCCCGGAGGCCCAGAGGCCCCGTGGCTTGCACACACCCTTACAACACACTACATGAAGCAAATACACAGAGCTAAACTCCAGATCCCAGCCACTGAACCTTTATTCTGCACAACCTCCAAGCAAAACCACAGAATTATTTACAGTTAGCTCTAGCTTTTGAATTTTTTAAAGTATGGTTTGTAGTTCCTGCATTTAAATGTCAAAATTTCCATTTTCAAAGGTGACCAGAAATCCCATACTGGCTTCATAAAGGGAATAAAGACCAAAGACTTTTAAGAATTTTCTGGGCTGAGCTCACTGTTTTGTCAATGGACTAATTTAGAGGTATAAAGCCTTTCATATTTCACCTTGATTTGTATCTTAAAATGAGAGGGAAAAGAGCTTTCATTCATTAATTAATATGCACATTAATGAGATAATTTGTGGGTTTTATTATTTTTCAAAGGCATTGAGCTTCTCAAGGGAAAATATCTCACAGACACAAAGTTCATTCTTGTTATTAAAAATGCCATTTTTATCTCAATGGATAAGTACTTCATATGTATATTCATTTATTAGGATTTTAATCAGCTTTAAATTCAATCCCTTCATGACACTAAGGGATGAGGTATCCAAGCCTTACACGTAAATCCTTTATTTATCAAAGAGGCTTCTAAGATCCCATAAGACAAAAGGGAGAAAGTGAGTTTAAGAAACAAAATCTAAAATAACTATTAATCATGATTGCATTTTTCAAATGGTATTCACACACATTTTCTTATGTGCATACTGGATGTCTAGTTTTAGTTTTCTTCAGTGGACCAACAGCCCTAGCCTATGTGAAACCGAATCAAGTACAGACTTCTAAGAGATGCGCTTTTAAAGCCCATTTGCAAGTAAAAGAATGGCATGGCCACTCATCTTCATGTCAGTTGAAATAAAAGGAAAATGAAATTAAACAAGAAACATGCAAGAACTAAACCACGGAATGATCATGATTAAAGAAAATTAAGAGCCACAGAAAAACAAGGTCCCACGAAGGTACATTATTGTCAATAAGAAACATGTTCTCCATTACTTACGAATTCTTGACGTAGTATCCCCTCTCACAAATTACCTCCATGTTGAGTATACTCAAATTTTTAAAAGTATTGAAACATCTGTTATCTTATTTGATCTTCTTAAGTACATGGTGAGTAGCTTTCATATGTCTCCCCAGGCCATACGTGAGTAATTTTTTTTTTACATAATATCACATGTGCAAATGGGTGGCATATCGTCAGTCATATTATTAATTCAATTTTTTGTAGTACACTTAGTTTAAAAATGTGTATGTGTGTGTGTGTGTATGTGTGTGTTAAAACTGTGGTCTCGTTATTATTCAGTTACACCTATTCCAACGTAAGACTTTCTGAGTCTTTCTCTTCAAGGTTTATTCATAGATTAGCTTAGATAAAAATGTCTTTAAAAATTTATTTAAGGGGTGCCTGGGTGGCTCAGTGGGTTAAAGCCTCTGCCTTCAGCTCAGGTCATGATCTGAACCCCTTATGATCAAGCCCCACATCAGGCTCTCTGCTCAGCGGGAAGCCTGCTTCCTCCTCTCTCTCTGCCTGACTCTCTGCCTACTTGTCATCTCTCTCTGTCAAATAAATAAACAAAATCTTTTAAAAACATTTATTTAAAATTTCTTGGAGACTCTGGGGGCAAACACATACAGCTAAATTAAAGGCCAGAGTAACATAAAGAAATCTCAGAAATAAACAAAGGTAATGAAAATACAGTGCTGGGGGGTCCTGGGTGGCTCAGTCGATTAAGCATCTGCCTTTGTTCAGCTCAGGTCGTGGTCTCAGAGGCCTGGGATTGAGCCCCAAGTAGGCTCCCTGCTCAGTGGGGAGTCCGCTTCCCCCCTCCTTCTGCCCCTCCCCCTGCTCGTGCTCTCTTCTCTCCTCTCTCTCTCTTACTCTCTCAAATAAATAAAATCTTTTAAAATGCAATGTTGGGTAGTAGAATATTCTACTTAATTAATGCACAAACATGATTTTTATCTGGAGACAGATACTATATTTCTCACATTAGATGAAGTACTGAACTAAAGGAGGCAAAGCAGAAGTAGCTTAAAAGTTGTGAAGGGAGAGATACTTGGGTGACTCAGTCAGTTGGGCATCCACTCTTGGTTTCAGTTCAGATTATGATCGCGTGAGTCATGGGATTGAGCCTGGCATTGAACTCTGTTTGGTGGAGAGTCTGCCTGGGGAATCTCTCCTTCTGCCCCTCACCACCCCACCCCAGTAAATAAATAAATCTTAAAAAAAAAAAAAAAAAAAAAAAAAAAAAACTTGTGAAGGGTATGGCTGCCTGGGTTATTAATGCAGACCACAAGTATTCCCCAAATTCCATCTTCAGTAAGGCGCACAAATTGACAGCTTGAAAAAGCATACCCTGGAGGTCTGTGTTAAAGAGCAGCTAAAAGATGAAAACACTAAAGCCTTTGAAAGATCCACTTCCAAAATCTTTCCTTAACAGTCCCAGACTTGCAACTTTAACACACACAAACACAATTACCAGGATTATTTTAATCGTCGAATTTTAACCACATTCTACTTCTACAGACAATTGCAACGTGCGTTCCATCAAAATCATATGAATTATAAATGGGAAAAATCGTTGATCATGACTGCCTCTCACACTTGGGAAAAGTGTAAGAAGATTGAAATGTAGCAAGGGCTCAGAGTGACTTTCTAACAAAGCATAAAGCATCCTCCATCACGTCCACTCAAATCTAGCGAGCAGCACTGATTCCACGCAAGAACTGCAATGTGTCACCTGGACAGCAATTTCACAGCAAACCTTAACCTGGCCATTGGAACATTAATTTTTCATAGCATCAGTGATTACAGTCTTACTCAAATCACCATCCTCACAGCTGAGGCAAAATTCTCTGAAATTCCCTGGGCTTGTGGCTTGTTCAGCCCTGCAATGATGCATAATTATTTTTATTTTGAGTAAACCTCTCAACAACTCTCTATTCATGCAAAAGTCTTCACTATGTAATTGAAGTTCACCTTTAATGGCTTCCAAGGAGAAAAAGAAGTCTTCAGTTTGGTGTTTACCAAGATGGAAGAAAACTCTAATAATAATGGTGTAACTAACCACTATTTATAGTAAAATTTGGTGAAGGCTCTTGTTTTATAAATAGCAGTGGAACCCCCAAATCTTGCTAAAGATGAGCGTTCTTAAAAATTCAGTAATTTGATACATTGCAAATTCTTATCCAGATAAACACACACACTCACACACATACACACACAGAGAGAGTTTAGAAAACTTAGTTTTGTTAAAATGCACTTTGAAGAAAAGGTGGAAAGTTCTCCATTTTCACTTCTAGAAATAAACTGGCAACATTAGAGAATAAAATACATGTTATGTTCATGGTTTCTTAAGAAAGTCCTGATAACTTCACTCAATAGGATAACATAAGCCATAGATTTACACTTAAACACATTCTCTTTGGCAGTTTATAAGCACTTTATTTAAAGCTATATATGTGTTCTACACACTCGTTTAGAAACGTGTGGCCTCACCTTATTACAGGTCAGGTATTATACTGGCTGTATATATTGGGTTCATTGCATTCAGGGTAAACTCATCTCGGGCTCTCATAGGAACAGCCTCTCTGCATCTGGGAATCCTGATGAATCACTATGTTTAAAAAATATGCATATATATATTTATTTTATAAGTGCCTCATGCTCATCATAGGGAAAACCTAGAAAGCACTGATAAGCAAAATAAGCAAATGTTCTCTAGCTCACTCAGTTAATATCTCAAAGTATATATTATATCTATATGTACTTCTACATTTTATGCATAGAGCTATTAATTTATATATTTAATGCATAAATATTTTAACACTTTAAAAATATACTTGTGTAAGTCTTCTGCTCACATTATAGCAGTATGTGAATGTATTTTCAGGTCAATAAACAAAGAATGGTACCATAAACATACATCATTTTTAATGAACCAATTCATGATTACTTATACCAAAATATATAAGAAACATCACAGAACTTTTTTTTTTTTAATGCTGCATGAGAAGAATTTTATTTTAGGAACTGCTTTATGAGTATAGTTGGGACACAGTCTCTCTTAAGCTTGTGTTTGTGTGTGTGTGTGCGTGTGTGTGTGTGAGAGAGAGAGAGAGCAAGCAAGCGGGGTGGGAAGAATTTTGGTGGGGGTAGGAGGGCTGAGAAAAGGGATTTTCAGCTGACAAAACAGTTGAAATGTCTGTACAAGCCCCTCCAACTGGTAGTTGTTCTATAAAAGTGTTTTAAACTTAATTTGGGGAATATTCAGACAGCCCTGATCTTTATGAAAAGGGCAGACCATCTCTAGCTGGTGATACAGACACACAAGCCTGTTGGAGAATGAGGCAGAATTCTGCTGCCCTTCTGGCTCAATTCTGTCAGTTTTACATATCAACAGACTGTTCATTTTCACTCCCCTCCCCACAATTGTGCATGTGTGCACGTGCACACACACACACACACTCTGAGCACAGATGAGCCATAGAGAATGCCCCCTCACCTGGGGTCTTCTTCTAGTTCCTCAGATCACTGCTCATCCTCCAGACTTACAGCTTTGAAAGGAAGGGAAGCCGCGATGTGCTAGACAGAGTATAAGCTAAAGTCCTAGGACCACCAACCACATTAGTCTTCCTTCTTTTCTCACAGGCCGCCTTTTTTTTTTTTTTTTAAGATTCTATTTATTTATTGGGGGGGCAGAGAGCGAGCATGAAAGGGGGAAGATCAGAAGGAGAAGCAGACCCCCTGCTGAGCAGGGAGCCCAATGTGGGACTTGATCCAGGGCCTCCAGGATCATGATCTGAGCTGAAGGCAGACTCACAACCAACTGAGCCACCCAGGCGCCCTCTTCTTACAGGCCTCTTGGGAATTTTTAAATGGGGAGTTGGAGCAAGGAAATAACAACTCAGTGACTAACTTGTAATTAAACCATATGAATCTCTTTTTTTTTTTTTTAAGCCAATTTGAGTGTGTAACTCTGCAAGTCGAAGTACAAGGGCCAAACTGCTCACGGGACCCACTAAGCTCTACCCCGAAACACACCCTCGCATGTGCTGTTGGATTTGTTGGTACTTTGTCACTGATGACATCAGGTAGGCAAAACAGGTTTGTTTTTTGTTTTGTTTTTTTTTTTTAGTTATGAATGATACAGACAGAGGCTCCATGACCATTTTCTTCTAATGGGTGAGATTTCCTTAGGATAAATTAAGGTGGTGTTTTAACACATTCATAAAGATGTTTTAACATTATAAATTCATTATTTGGTCACCCTGAAATTTGAAAAGAGAATGTACAAGGAACAAATCTGAACTCTATGAGGTATACACACACATACATATATACACTGAAATATACAGAGAAAGAGAGAGAGAGATGACCCCTAAGCTCTTCAAACAATAAACTTCCTATTTGACAAAAAAAGAAAGTAGGAAGTACCAGAAACGTGTGAAAAGGCACAGGTAGAAGCAGCAGATACTAAGCAATTTATTATGCAACCAAGCTCACACTTGAAAACACTGAGCAGGCCAAGCAAAGAGGATAGATATTACACAGGCTCTCTTGTGGACTCTAAGATGCCATAGGTCATGACCACGTGTATTAATAATAATAATAATAACCACACTAAAATAACAGTGACGAAGTGCTTCATGCATTAGGTTAATGAGGTCCACTCAGCAGTCAGACATTCGCTTTGCCTGTTCTTCTAAGCTGTTGGCAGATTTCCCTGGGTCCCTACAGGAGAGTTCTCTTCCTTAATGGCACTCCTTTTGGGAGACTGATAACTGGGGTCAAGGGCACTTCTGGTGACCTGAGTAAAGAAGGAAGCTCTCGGGCTCACACAGGAACTAAACCCAAGTAAGACCCTATTTGATTTGTGCCATTTGTTTTCTCAAGCACTTTGCTCTCACAATTATTTAAAACAGAATTTTCATCATTACGAGGATGTGAAAGGTAAGAATAGAATCTATGTTTTCTTATTCACAGGCTAACACTTCAAATAACCAAGGGATTTGTCTTTCAATAATTGAAGGTGACACGGTGAACCCCTGTTCACAATATTTTTCTCGCACCTCACGCCATTTGAAACATGATTATTGGGGTCAGTTTCATAGAGTGAGTACCATATCAGAATGCAGCCACATCTCAATTATGAAAAAACAGCGTTGACGTGGTCTATCAACTGTACTGTGATAGTACCATTAGGGAGAAGGGGCAGTTCTCTGAACACAATAATGAAAAAATATCTATACTAAAGTTGCCATAGCAAGACAGAAGGCAAAACTCCTTACTTAAAATTCAACATAGAGGTTTTCTGCTTCCCAAGGTGCTATGAGAGCACAGAGGAGGTACGCCATAACCGGTAGATGCAACAGGGGTAAAAGATGCTTCTAAGAAATACTTCAAAGAGACGGTGTTTCAGTCCATTCTGGCTGCTATAACAAAAATACCGTAAGCTACACAGCTTATTAAAAAAACAAAAAAAAAACTATTTTTTACAGTTTTGGAAGCTGAGACTGTGGTGTCCAGTGGGGGTCCCCTAAAGCCATCTTTTCACTGTAACTTTACACACATAGGAAACAGGAAAGCTCTCTTGGGCCTCTTTTAGAAGATCACTAATCCCATACTGTTTTCAGAGTGGCTGCACCAGCTTGCATTCCCACCAACAGCGTAGGAGGGCTCCCCTTTCTCCGCATCCTTGCCAACATCTGTTGTTTCCTGAAATAGAACTACCCTACAACCCAGCAATTGCACTACTGGGTATTTACCATAAAGATACAAATGTAGTGATCCGAAGGGGCATGAGCACCCGAATGTTTATAGCAGCAATGTCCACAATAGCCAAACCATGGAAAGAGCCTAGATGGCCATCAACAGATGATTGGATAAAGAAGATGTGTGTGTGTGTGTGAGAGAGAGAGAGAGAGAGAGATAATGAAATACTATGCAGCCATCAAAAAATGAAATCTTGTCATTTGCAATGACATGGATGAAACTAGAGGATATTATGCTGAGCAAAATAAGTCAATGAAGAAAGACAATTATCATATGGTCTCTCTGACATAAGGAATCTGAGAGGCAGGGCAGGGGGTCATGGGGGGTAGGGAGTGAAAAAATGAAACAAGATGGGACCAGGGAGGGAGACAAACCATAACAGACTTTTAATCTCAGGGAACAAACTGAGGGTTGCTGGGGGGTGGGAGGGTAGGGATAGGGTAACTGGGTGATGGACACTGGGGAGGGCATGTGCTATGGTGAGTGTTATGAAATGTGTAAGACTGATGAATCACAGACCTGTACCTCTGGGCAAATAATACATTATATGTTAATTAAAAAGGGGGTACAGGCACACCTGGGTGGCTTAGTGGGTTAAGCCTCTGCCTTTGGCTTAGGTCCTGATCTCAGGGTCCTAGGATTGAGCCCTGCATCGGGCTCCTTGCTCAGCAGGGAGCCCGCTTCTCCTGCTCCCTCTGCCTGCCACCCTGCCTGCTCGTGCTCTCTCTCTCTGTCAAATAAATAATTAAAATCTTTTAAAAAGAAGAAGAAGAAGAGCACTAATCCCAGTCAAGGGCTACACCCTCATCACCTCATCACCTCCCAAAATCTCACCTTCTAATACCATCACATTAGGCATTAGGTTCAAGTTTCAACACATCACCACATTCAGACTATAGCAGACACATAACCTAGAGTTGAGTCTTGAACAAATGGTAGTCAGGCACTCAAAACACATGATTAAAGGATTCTAGATAAAGGGACAGAAGGAAGAAAAAGAATTCGGGAGAAATAAGAGTATGGGACAATCTGGGAGTTCTTCACAGAATCATATCGCTGGGCAACAGAATGGAGATGAAGCTGAAAAGGTGTGCAAAGAGTCACATCATGAAGGACCGATTTGGGCATGTTAAAGAAAGAAAAGGCTTGTCCTTGACTCTGACCAACTTTGTGTTATGTTATCTCTAGGAGGTCATCTTCAGCTTTGCCAACATCATGATTGCACAATGGCTGGAAAACAAGCTGAAATCATCCTTTCTTCTCTCTGGTGGGAGAATAAGGGTCAGAGTCTCACAATTATCAAAGAATAATCCTGAGCCTAACTCTATAATCAAGCAGAGATCTTGTGCTGGTTGGCTTTGACAGATTTTATCTCCAATAATCCTAAACCAGGTTCACTCAGAACCACCAGAAACCACCTGTGAAGCTATGCCTCGTATCAATCCAACCTAAATCTTATGACTGATATAGTGGGGAAGCTTTGAGAAGGAGCCAAGAGATGGGGGGAGGGGTGGCAGGAGCAGGAAATGGGTGGTAAGTAGGCAACTAGCCAAACAGTCTCCACACTTGCCATGTCATTTTTCTGCATTTTAGAAGCTTGATCATATTAAATCAAGATGTCAAGCTGACCCCGTGTAAAAGAATGTTTGTAATGGGAAAGTATTTTGTTTCTCAAACACCATACAAATAAGGACTTACCATATCCTACAGAGATATCGTGAAGATTATTCTCCTCTTTATCTCATCATATAACTTAGGACAGACAAAGTAATTTTTAGGGACTCACAGTTAGTGGCATTAATTATCTTCTCTCTCATGGTGATCACAATGGCAGAAGGAGGCTAAGCTTCAATTATTTTGGAATAAGCAATGACTTTATGTGTAACAGATCTTACTTTTTTATAAATGTCAATTTCTAACTCACTACAATGTAATGAGACATTTTAATTGAATCTTATATTCAGCATTCTGCTTTTAGTACACAACATTCTTCTAAGAAATTAAATATTGGCTCTTTTGTGTGTTCCTGTCTTTTTAAAAAGATTTATGGCCCACTGGTAATTTCCAATATCTATCATTTGAAATTTTGTTTTCACCACTATCATTTTTTCCCAGAATACCAGCAATCAAAAAAATCACTTTCCACTTGCCACAAAAATACCTAAAGACTTGGCCTGTGTAATTTTTAATAATCTTTTTCCAGATATTTTTAAATGTTAAGAAAGTAGGCTATGCACATTCATCTATGTGTTGAAATAAATGAAGCCAGGTACAATAAGGAAAAGTCGTAAGAAACATAATAAGTCAGTTATCTCTATCTGTATTCAAAAATCTTCATTTAGGCAAGGGATATAACAGAGAATGCTGATCTCTCATATTCTTCCATATCTTCCATCTCTCAATGCGATGAAGGAATAAGAAGTTACTGAACAATGTCAAACAAAGCCAGAAACACCAACTGCTTCTGCCACTTGCATAATTTCCACACTTTTAAGAGGCTTACATAATGGTCAGTTTACTGGCATCTAAAATAGGTTGCTATTGTGATATCAGAAAACAAAGAGATTTTAAATCATCCACTAAGATCAATCAGGAAAGGGGGTATAAAAGACCCTTTTGGCATACTGGAAACCATCTATATTTCCACAGGAGTCTGGGTTTCATTGCTGTATAACATCTGTCAAAACCCATTTAATTTCACACAAAATTTGTGTATTTCATGCTACATAAATTATGCCTCAAATTATATACATAAATACAGACATATATTAAATAATCCCCCAAATTGCAATATATTCTCACTGTGACACATTAATGAGATCCTTATAAAGCAATCGCTCCATAGCCAGGCCCAGGAAGAACAGTATGGACGAGCAAGAATTGAGCTGTGATGTATTTTTCCATTTTCTTTCTCTGCTTTGTAAGTGATTTGGTGCTGCTATGCCCTCTGTTCTTTTTCTTTTCAGAGCCATACATTAAAAACACTCTTCCAGCATTTTATATGCCACATGTTAGGTTCATTAAAATAACTCCCAAGTTAATTAAGAAATGCCAAGAGGTCCGTTAGTGGTTACACAACGGAGAAGGCGCGGGACCTGGGAGACAGACCTAGTTTCCTGAAGTCAAACTCCAACATTTTCTGTCAGTAAACAGATCTCGAATGCAGAACTACAAAGGATGCATGAGATTAAAAAGGCTAGCAAATCATCCCCTATTTCTCTAACTCATACACTTTTCACTACCTGAATTTGTATGCCCTTCAAAATACAAGAGTATCAAGTTCTTTATGTCACTTGCTATTTTTTTCTTATTAGATACTGCAATGATGACTACTTTTTTTTTTTTTTTAGATTTTATTTATTAGAGAGAGAGAATGCATATGTGTGCATGCACAAGCCGAATGGAGGGACAGAGGGATAAGGAGAGAAAGAAGCAGTCTCCTGCTGAACAGGGAGCCCGATGAAGGGCTCAATCCTAGGACTTGAGATCATGACCTGAGCTGAAAGCAGACACGTAACCAACTGAGACACCCAGGCGTCCCTTGATGACGACTTTCTAAATTCTTACCCTATTCTTGCTCGTACTCACAAATGAAAAAGTGAATATGCTTTAGAAGAGACAAAATAAGGATACTGTATACTGTAACTTTAATAAGCTTCCCTCCTTTACAATAAAAATAAGAGATAACATTCCTCTACGCATTGATGATATGCAAAGCATTTTGCTGTTTTTTTTTTTAAAGATTTTATTTATTTATTTATTTGACAGATAGAGATCACAAGCAGGCAGAGAGGCAGGCAAAGAGAGAGAGAGAGGAGGAAGCAGGCTCCCCGCCAAACAGAGGGCCGGACGTGGGGCTTGATCCCAGGACCCTGGGACCATGACCTGAGCCGAAGGCAGAGGTTTTAACCCACTGAGCCACCCAGGTGCCCCGCATTTTGCTGTATTATGGAGTTTTTGAAACCATAGTCCAAGGTTGTTATTTTTGTAGCATTCACTTTTCCATCAGGAAAGTAAAGCATAGACAGGTTAAATAACTTTCCTCTTAGTAATAGCTGACAAGTAATGGAATGAGGACTTGAAAACTGGCAGGGCCACCGGGCTTTATCACAACTACACGAGTCATACTTGCTCTCTTCATTAAACATGCATTTGGTCATTCATTAAATATATATTTACCGAGTGCCCACTGTACTCATCAATGGAGATACGGAGTTCTTAGACTCAAGGAGTTACAAAATAGGGGATATCACAACTCTAGAAAATGACCCCGCAGTGTGATAAGAACTCAGCTCTTTAAGCAAATACGCTGCCCTCAACCCAGATACATTGTGGTAGGTGAAAAAGGTGAGTTGGGAGAGAGAGAAAGCAGAGTGAAATCTCGGTAGGTTTTGCGGGAGAAGCCCACTTTTAAGGATGACAAGTTCACCAGGTGAAGAATACCATGAAGGGTGTTCAAGGTCAGAACACAGCGTGTGGGCATTCAGAAAAAGGAAGTGTGCCCGCTACGGACACAGGAGGAGGAAGGGCCAGAGAAATGGGGCTTCTGCCAGAATGCAAGCTCTATTTGGCTTTCAAAATAATTCGAGTTACATCCTGAAGGGAATGAGACAGGAGTATGGAATTTGGGGTAGAGCAATAAAAGAAGTTTTGAATTTTAAAAGGACGACTGGCGCTAGTGTGGAAAATCAATCAAATCAAAGGGCAGTGAGACTCTAAAGAGGACGGTTGCAAAAACAGGTCAGCAATGATAAAAGGCATTAACTGAGGTAGGAATGACGGCCATGGCCAGTGAGACTTATGAAATTTACTTAAAAGGGGAATCCATAAAGAGAGAAAGGAACTGTGTGAGTACAGTACTGCTATATATTATGTATCATATAATGTCCAAGAACATTAGTCAAGGACACAACGATAAAAACTGTTGGTTATGGAAGACAATTTTATCAGGAAATTTGAAAGATACTGATAAATCTTTTAAGACAACCAAGAAGAATGTGGTAAGATGTACAGTATTAGCATACAAACTGAATGTACATTAATATTGTATATTAAATCCTTCTCTCTTATTTTTCATTTACTAAATCTCATGGTCTGACATAATGTATTTTTATCATATGATTTTTCAACAGAAATAAAATAGAGTTGAGGTTTATTCTCCAGAAATGTGCAAGGTTTTAGAACAGACTCCTTGAAGCTACTGAACCAGGCATGAATTTAGAATTTGGTATATTCCCATATGGCTAAGAAACATAAGGTTAAAATATTTTTTAAGTGGCAGGTTTTTTTGGACAAAAAAAAAAAAAAAGACAAAAAGAAAACAAAAACAATTCTTTCCTCCATGACAAGTCATTTTGATAAACAGCTTCACCTTCTTCTTGACTCTGTGCTTGGGAGTGTTTCTATTCTGACTTAAAAACAAACTAATATCAAAAACTGATGCCACCAGCAGATGATTCATCTCATCTTTATTTTATTTTACCGATAAGGAAATACAAATTATATTTTTGCTTAGCCACATACTAAGTAGAGGGCTATATGAAAGTGGATTACCTATCATTAAGGGCTTAAAAAGAATCACATCTTTCCCTCCTCTCGTCTGATTCCATCCCTGCTATTTATTTTGGCTAATTCATATTCTGCCCTTCCAAAAATGAATAACAAAACAACTTAACATTCAGCATAAATCCCTTGGACATCCTATATTTTCCTGAAATGTGCTTAATAGGAAAAAAAATAGTATTATATATATATATATAATTGTGGGAAAAGAAAGCTATAATGATTACTTGTTTTCATCCATCTTTCACTGGTTCACTTTCTTCCAATTTTCATTTGTTTAGCCCTATTATTTATTCTGTGCCTAATTCTTCATGTGCCTTTTTGGTAGAGATTCCTCATTGTGGGAGGGCAGATCATGTTTAAGATCAACAGGAAGAGTGCCTGGGTGGCTCAGATGGTTAAGCATCTGCCCTCAGCTCAGGTTATGATCCTGGGGTCCTGGGATCGAGTCCCACATTGGGCTCCTGAGCAGGAAGCCTGCTTCTCCCTCTGCCTCTCTCTCTGTCTCTCATGAATAAATAAATAAAATCCTTTAAAAAAAAAAAAAAGGCCTACAGGAAAACGGCATTATTTCCCTTTAGGCTAAGTGGTTTTTTTCTCTTTGCCCAAATAAGCATAACATTTTCCAAGTTAGCAAGAGGGGTCAGTCATATGTTTTGAAATAATAATTATGTAACATTCATATGTTTTGAAACACTAACTATATAACATTGTTGATATTGTATAATATTATGCTATCATTCATCTCTTTGCTAGCATAGACAAAAGAAATCTACAGGTCCAGGTTGTAAGAAAAACTGGCCTCACAGAAGACCTCACAGGGTAGAGTACGTTACCTCATTTAAATTTACCACATTCCAGAGTCAGACTCTCAGCTTTAGAGATTTAGAATCCTGGTTTCATTAGTGCCCTTGACATTGATCTATCTCTTAGGTGTCGATGTAAAACTCTCCTATTTATTGCATTTAGAAAAAAATCCAAACTCACTGATGTATAAGGTTCTACTTAATCTGGTCTCTCCCTTCATCCCCAACCTCACTGTATCCTATTAGCATTCTTTTATACACTAAAACTCCAACCTGATCAGAATATTTGTTTTTTTCCTCTTAGAAAACCATTGCCTACTCACTTGCTAAATAAATGTTCCTAGCCTTTATTTCCTACCTCAGATATCACCACACTCTAAAGTAGTCCTTTCACTCCCCGACTTATTCTGTGTCATATCATCACGCTCGTGTCTTTTCTTGTATTCTTCTCAGTGTCAATATATATTTTCTGTCTCACCATTCCAGAATGTAAGTTTTTTCAAAACAAGCAACTTGCCTGTTTGTTCACTGATTTATCCCCAGAGTACAAAATAAAGCTGATCCCATTAGTGAGCTCTTGATAAATACTTTGTTAAGGAGAAAATGAACACAGTTCATAAAGACACGAGAAATATCGTTTTCTGGACTACTATCCCTGGCACAACCTATGTGTTTTCTCCTTGAGCATGAAACCTCTTCAAAAGCCAAATGATAAACAGCTTTTGAGCATGTGATCAGAATAAGGTCCCCAGATGAATCACATAGTTAATAGTAGTGAGTAGGAGAGACTGATAATGCATCTAACAACGACCAATGACTGTCTCTTCAAAGGGTCCTAAATGTCAAGGATCAATAGCTAAATGTCTCCCTCTAGAGGTAGTGTTTAGTCACTGTCAAAGGTTTTTCTCTTATTAAAATGTCCCTTCTTTATTTAAACTAAATAACCAACTGCCCTTCAGCTTAGTGCTTTCATTCTTTAAATACGTGAATACATTCTGTCAAATTACTGAAGCAATCATTCTGGATTACTAAGACTCATACTTCAGGCTTCCAATATGTATATGTGCCTGTGCATATCAGTTAAAATCTATCTATCACAGTTTGATTTTCTTTCCAAGTTGCTGTCAGAAGCTTCAACACTAGGCTTCCAAGTACTGAAAAGAATATATAAAAAGTATAAAATTTATTCTTTCCTTGTACAATTCACTGTGTGTTTTTTAATACATTTTATAAGCAATTCACATTAAGTTGCACCATAGAGTAATCCTGATTAAGTAAAGCATGTAATCACTGCCCCCATTTATGGGTACAGGAATATATACATACACACACATATTTCTCGATATTTTACACATATAGCATATACTTCAAAGAAAGAATAAAGATTACTGGTACAGCATTGTAAGAAATGGGTTTTTTGTTGTTATTGTTGTTTTTAAAATTTTATTTATTTGTCAGAGAGAGAGTGCGCACAAACAGGGGGCGCAGCAGGCAGAGGGAGAAGCAAGATCCCTGCTGAGCAAGGAGCCAGATTCAGGACTCCATGCCAGGACCTCGAGATCATGATCTAAGCTAAAGGCAGATGCTTAACTGACTGAGACACCCAGGTGTCCTGAACTGTTTTTGAAGTATATTTCAATCTTTCAAAATGAGTTTACTGTCCTGTTTAGAAAACGTTAGTTAGTTCTAACCTAACTTATAAAGTAATGTTTATGGACAAAAACCCCTAACAAAATCATTCATTAGAAGATACTATGATACGGGACGCCTGGGTGGCTCAGTTGGCTAAGCAGCTGCCTTCGGCTAAGGTCATGGTCCCAGCGTCCTGGGATCGAGTCCCGCATCGGGCTCCTTGCTCGGCAGGGAGCCTGCTTCTCCCTTTGCCTCTGCCTGCCATTCTGTCCACCTGTACTCGCTCTCTCTCCCACTCTCTCTGACAAATAAATAAATAAAATCATTAAAAAAAAAAAGATACTATGATAATATTATCTCAACAAAATAGAAGCACAGAGAACTAAAATAACTTGAAACTTTAAGCTATTTAAAATTTGAAGCAAAACTTTTAAATCAGCTATATCTGATTAAAGGTTTGACTTAATGCTCTGATGACGTGCTCTGAGTACATGCTCAGATTACAGTACCACCATTGGAAATAATGGTTTCAAAACTTTAAGTTCCTTACCCACAATATGTGTTAGGGCTTCATTAGGAATAATGCCAACAATGAGGGTGGCGTAAATAAGTCTTACCTAAATTATTATAATTTTGAAGTATTCCGTTATTATTCCCCAAACTAACCATATTATACTATACTGTCATTGTTATTTGTATTGATGTCAAATTTTAATACTTTTTATTACAAAACAAGAAAGAAAGAGAGAAGGAAGGAAGGGAGGGAGGAAGAGCAAGCAAGCTTCTTTGAGTTTCAGTCAAGAAAATGGTTCATTTTTCCCTCCTTTTATGACACTCAGTATGGTATCTTACATAAGGCATCCCAGGCGAGCAAATCAGCTCTAGTCAGCTCTGCTCCTCGAAGGGACTGGCACAGAATGAGAGACAGGACTCTGGCCCCAAGCCCACAGCAGTCTATATTTTACCACCAATCATACACATTACCCCTGGCTTGACACTAAAAACACACACTCAGTGCCAGTCATCTATTTTCAGGGAAAATGCATATGCATCTTGGGATAATTTCCATTTACAACTGGCAACTCAATCCACTGAATTAAATCACACTCCTTGTTTTGATTTAAAGCCAATGTGGTGATGCCTAAAATATGAATACAGGCACTGAGTTACAACAATGAGATCACAACAAAGACATGAAGGGATTAATGAGAGTACGAATTCTACACACCAAGACTATATGCACCTTAAAATAGGTAGTCAGAACAGAATAACCATAAACATGTCCTTTCTCTTTTTATGATGTATAATAACCTCCTTTTAAGAAGGTAAATTGGTGAGACACAGTAATTGTTATTAGACTTGTTAGACCATTAAAAACTCTCTAGACTCATTCTCACATTAAGAAAAATATACTGGTCCATGAAACTGAAAATCTGGGAAGCTCTGGTATAAGCTGGCTACAAAGGAGCGAAGACACACATTAGCTAGGGGCGCAGCTGGGGCGCCTGGGTGGCTCAGTGGGTTAAGCCTCTGCCTTTGGCTCAGGTCATGATCTCAGGGTCCTGGGATCGAGTCCCACATTGGGCTCTCTGCTCCGCAGGGAGCCTGCTTCCCTCTCTCTCTCTCTCTCTCTCTGCCTGCCTCTCTGCCTACTTGTGATCTCTCTCTGTCAAATCAATAAATAAAATCTTAAAAAAAAAAAAGAATATTAATTCTGTTTGTAGCTTTATCCTATAAAGATAGAAAAGACTAGAGCATGCATAAACTTACAAACTTTGAGGCAGGAGCTGTCCAAATGGAAGAGATTGAAAATAAAATAGGAACAGAGACTTGGTGAAGGGGAGACCCCAATGTTGAAAGAGATGGGAAGCAAATGTTTTTGGAAACAGGTAATGCCATGAACTTCCAGCAAAGTAAAGGACATTTTCTCAGGGACTGAAGAGAAAGAGGCACAATGGATACAGATAAAGTTTGATGACATTAGAGCTAAAAAGGGAAGAAATCCCAGCCTTCACTCTTACGAATAAAATAAAGCAAACATTCTCCATTTTATAATCATGGTGGCTTTTTCTGCCTATTTCCATGAGCAATTATAGTCCTTCAGGGTGGTCTTCACTTACTCGTTCTCCCTATGGAGAAAGAGGAAAATAGCATTTCTAAGAGTTTTAGCCAAGGACAGAGTTTCTTGGCCAATCTGAAAACATGTAAAACTATCCAGTTCAATGGACAACGGTATACATTGTTTTCCTTAAGAAAAGTCTACTCCTGGACATTTCTGACAGGTCCACCATTTAAGCCCTCCCTTAGATAATCTTTTGTTGAGTCACCAGCAATTACAGAGCTAAGGTTTGTAGTTCAGTCACCACTGTTATGAAAAACATGAATTTCAGGATGTCTGGGTGGCTCAATTGTTTAAGTGTCTGCTTTCAGCCAAGGTCATGATCCTGGGATCGTGGGATCGAGTCCCACATCAGTCCCCTGCTCAGCTTCTCCCTCTGCCTGCTGCTCCCCTTGCTTGTGTGTACTCTCTGACAAATGAACAAAAAAAAATCTTAAAAAAAAAAAAAAACTATGGGTTTAAAACCCATAGTGCCACTTGAAACAGTTTAGGATAACAAGATGAAATATAACATCAAGAAAGCTCCTCTGAAGGTATTTAAATATTAATCACAGCCCTCTGTGATTTCACTCAATAATCATTCATCTGACGTAAGAGGAATATATAAGCCAGCACTTTTGAAAGTTTCTTTTCTACTTATTGAAAGAAAACTATAATGATTTGAGAAAATTTATATCTGATTCCTAAATAAATACTGGGATACAAATGGGTAAATGGCATAGATGACAATGCTGACAGGTAGAAAGGTAGATGAAGCACAGACAGACAGATGCACTCTTTTGGAATTGTCATCTTCTATGCAAGAAAGGACAATTAGGTAAGACCTCAGTGCAAGTAGTTGAGGTGGCAATAAGGTGAGAATGCAAAATGAATTTTCCTAATTTGATCTTAAATTATAGATATTCCGTGTCCTTTTGTATGTACATGTACAACATTCACATCACATTTGGTGTTTGAACTATTGGTATGTGATCAAAGCTATCACATGGACCTCTTTGTAATATTTCTATGATACATATTTGAGTTCTTATGGCCATGAGCCTGAATTTGAATGTAAAGGATTCAGTCACTGAGCCTAGCTAAAGGCCCCTTCCACTACTTACCACCATACCATCCCATTTACAAATGGGAACTATGAAGGACTGAAATGGCAAATGCTTCTTGCAAATCTGTAGATTCCAACAGGTCTCTGGACATACATGTTTTGATTGTCAAATGGCTAACGAATCTCATTTGAATATGAATTCTAGAGTATTTTAGAAACATTTCACAACATAAAAAATAAGATTCATCTTTCTCAATTGAGAACATACTACTTTCAGTCCTAAATGGTATAAGGGTTCTAAAATAGGTAGGAAAACCATTCAGGAACACTGATACTGGAATGCTAGAAAACTGACAAATTAGGCTTGGCTGGGCCATACTCTCACGTAGGTGGGAAGTGAGGGACAAGGCCTTTCCTGAGGGCTCTGCTCTATACATGGTGTGGTGGGGAGGAGTTCAGACACTGGAGTCCTGTGGCTTGAGTCTGTCCACTAACTCACCCACTTACTAGCTGTGTGCCCTTGACCTCGTTTCTTAACTTCTCCCTGGCCCATGTGTTGTTGTTGTTGTTGCTGTTTGGGGGGAAGGGCCTATAAAATTGAGATGATTATAGTGCAGATGTTATGGGGGTTGGTGTCAGGATCAAATGAATTAATATACGTTAAATTTATATCATATATACAAGCTAATACCAAATATATAAGTATAAACATGAATATAAATACATACACACACTTGAATATAGCACTTAGAATAGTGCCTGATACTTAGCAAGTGCCATGTATGGCCATTATTAATGATACCGTCATCAACATCAACATCACGATTGACAATTCCACCAGGATCACATGGAATACAAGTACTTTTTCCACAAGAAATACAAAGAAATATCAAGAAGCAAAAACAACAAATATTTACTTCAGGAAACTAAAGGTTTCCTTGAGGAGTAATGCTATGCCCATGAAATAATATGCAAATAATTCAAACAAGACAATTACACAACGTTAACTGTAAGCAAATATTTGAAGTAGGCAAAATATGACTTTAAAGATAACAGTCTCTCACGTGTATTATTATCTAATAATATCTAATAATGACTATAAGACAGAAATTCACTAAGAGTTCTACACATATTATGGCATTCTATCCTTAACACAATTGTGTGAGTAGAAATTATTTGTACTAGTTGATAGTTGAAGAAGTAGGCTTTGGAAAGGTTCAGTAACTTGCTCAACGTTGCCAGTCTGACAGAAGCAGATTTTGTTTTACACTGTTGAGCTGTAAAGCCCGTTTTTATTTTTATTTTTTTAAAGATTTTATTTATTTGATGCAAGCAGAGGGAGTGGGAGAGGGAGAAGCAGGCATCCTGCTCACTGAGCGAGGAGCCTGCCGTGGGGCTCAATCCCAGGACCCTTGAATCATGACCTAAGCTGAAGGCAAACACTTAACAATTGAGCCCCCCAGGAGACCCTAAAGCCTGTCTTTAAAACTTATACCAGGGGCACCTGGGTGTCTCGTCATTAAGCGTCTGCCTTAGGTTCAGGTCATAATCCAAACGTCCTGGGATCAAGTCCCACATCGGGCTCCCCCCTTAGCAGAAAGCCTGCTTCTCCCTCTCCCACTCTTCTGGCTAGTGTTCCCGCTCTCACTGTGTGTCTCTCTCTCTCTCAAATAAATGTAAACATTTTTTTTTTAAAATAAAGAAATAAAATTTAAAAACCTACACTAAGGCGCCTGGGCAGCTCTGTTGGTTCAGTGTCTGCCTTAGGCTCAGGTCCTGATACCAGGGCTCTGGGATCGAGTCCCATGTCAGGCTCCCAGAGCAGGGAGGGAGCCTGCTTCTCCCTCTGCCTCTCTCTCTCATGAATAAAATAAAAATAAACTCTTAAAAAAAAAAAAACCTACACTAGTAGCTCTCAAACTGTTCGAAATTATGTCCAAGGAACATTAGTTCCAAACATTTATATACATATATATGTGTGTGTGTGTATATATATATATATACATTATATATATATAATTTGAAAATATACAAATATACAAAACATTGGACTAAAGACACTTAAGTAGACCTTCCTACATAGAGACTTATCATGCCTTTTAAATACCCACGGGTTTAGTGAGGTCTATAGAGGGAGACAGATTATGAAGCATGTCCAGAATGATTTGGATCACGGCCCACATTTTCAGTATGTCTCTTAGAACCTGAGTGCTGTGGAACACACGTTGATAAGCCCTACAATGTGCTATAACCCTTTCTTTCCTTAGCAGCATGAGCAGCTCTAAGAATCTTCTCATCTCCAGACTTCTCGGATCACTCTTTTTCCTATTTTTGCTCACAACATCAAGAGTGAGTGAGGCCAACCTACTACGTAACCATGGTATTTCCATTTTAATAAGCGCCCTTAGGCTGAGGAAGGCTCCAGTCAGGTACCAATCCATGACGGGCTACGAGTTGATGAGACAGAACACTGTCTCTCTGAGTACTCCAGAGTCTCGTAAAGGTAGCAGCTCCACCTATACGTAAGAACAGTATTCTCCTTAATCGTTTTCAATCAAATAGAAGCCGTATGACAGAGATTATAAGCACCAAATGGAGAAAAGAGAATGTTAGAAATAGACATATTTTCATTCTAAGTAGAAAAATGGGGTAAACGCTATTGGTAAAGCCAGGTGTGTTACTGGTACTTTTCTTTCAGTCACCTTGGCATTCAAAGTGTTAGAATGGAATAATCTTTCCCGTGACTTATTTGGATATTAATGCCAATTTCAAATGCTAATGAGGAAGCTGACCAACCTGTCCTTTTTTCTGAAAATGACAAAACATGGAATATTCCCATACTAACAAATAACAAGAAGCATTAAGTTTATTGTATTTGTTGACATTGTTATTATTTTATCATGCAAAACCAATGGACCTACATGTAAAAATCTGCTGGATGAGATTTAGTGACATAAAAGAGAGAGAACATAAGACAAGAGAAACTGATGTTACTTTTTTATAGATAGACACACATCAACAAGCCAGGAAAAACACGTTGGCCATTTGACTCCAGACAATAGAACTTTAACTCAAACTTAAATGATTAAACCCACAAGGTGTTACTTTTAAAGCACTGCTATCAGAGCACCTGGGTGGCTCAGTCATGTTAACATCCGAATCTCAATTTTGGCCCAGGTTATGATCTCGGGGTCATGAGATCAAGCCCCACATTGGACTCTGGACGGGACATGGAGGCTGCTTAAGATTCCCTCTCTCCCTCTCTCTCTGCCCCTCCCCACCCCCACCCAATCCCATGAGCATATATTCTCTCTCTTAAAAACAAAACAAAAAAAAACTACTACCAACTCAAAAAGAAACAAAAACAACAAAGAAACAAACAAAACAAAAACTTTCCCCTCAAAACCAAACAACAAAACAAAACCCGCAAGATTGACCCTGTCCAGGGGCACCTGGGTGGTTCAGTTAAGTGTCTGACATAGGCTCAGGTTATGATCCTGGGGTTCTGGGACTGAGCCCCAAGTTGGACTCCCTGTTCAACGGGAAATCTGTTTTTCCCTCACCCTTTGCCCTTCCCACTCCCTGCTTGTGCACACACTCTCTCTTTCAAATACTTGAGTAAAATCTTAAAAAAAAGAAAAAAGAAAAAGAAGTTGACCTTATCCAGAAAACTAACTCTGAAACTAGAAATAAATGTGACTGAATAAATGTTAGACAAAGTGATCAGACCAATGGAGTATTAATATATTTCCCATAGCGACATCTTAAAAGAGACATATTAACAATGAAAATAAAGGTATGGATACATTTAATATTTTTCCATTTTAATGGAATTAGAATCAGGCCACTTTTTATGCAGAAGAAAAAGGCTAGGAAAGCAAAGGTATGTTTGATATTCCTCAAAATGGCATGAACAATGGGTATGGTAAGCAAAAATAGAGAAGTTTGCCTCAATCATTATGCAAAATGAAACATACCACAATATGCTTTCTCCCCCAAGACTAAGATGAGGCTATAAAGAAACACATCATATGGGTTTATTTTTTTCTGTTAGTTTGGGGAATATTCCAGTTTAACATTATTAGGTAGGCTCTCACTGTTTTCAAAAATTGCATTAGGCCCATAAACTCATTCTAATTGGCAGATTAAAAAAAATGATGTTTATGTTTACAGATGCTAATGCTTTTGAGAAAACAGACACCCATTTCCATTTCTTTGCTTCTCAACACATCACACTGGTGACAGATGTTTCTGAACTGTTTCAGTGTCCCTGTCCAAATATAAAATGCGCACTTAATGATACCCATGTGTGTATATTTATAGTCCTAGTCATATCTTTATATATCTACAAAAAAATTGTTCCCCTTGGTAATTATATTTCTATTCAATATTAATGAATTATTGGCAGAGAAACATCTTTTATGTATCTATGCACACACAAAGACCTGTTTTTGCACATTATAATGATTATAGATATACACTTGTGTTCGCTTCAGTGTAAATGGTCACAATGTTTTATACATTTTTCTTTTAAAAGCTTCAATGTCATACACTTATTTTCAAGGCACACAGTCAAGGTATCATTTATTGTGAGAGAGTAAAAGAAATGCAGCTTAGTGTCAGCTCTGCTGTCTTTGACTAATCTGCAAGCCACCCACTTTAATGGCTCTTCATAAATAATTCAAATTTTAATTACGCTGCCAGCCTCTGACCTGAAGAGAAATGAAGAAAGAAAAGAATGGACAAGGGAAAGCATATCAGTTGAATCAAATTTTGCCTCCAGTAAATGACAGCGTCTCTAAGCTCCACTTTCGTACTCAAGGTGCACCTGCTTCCTCATTTATGATTGTTAAAAATAAAATTAGTGTCATCTCCAATACACCAGTGATGATGGATCCACTGACTCCAAAAAGAAGCCTTCTTGCCCTTATTTTAACAAGCGATATCTTTCTGTGTCTATCCCATATACAGATTCACAAAGCAAAATAGACACCTATATTAAAGCAGATTTTCCCAACTAGATATGTCCTGTTTCCAATTTCAGTCTATCTTCTCTCCTTAAAATTCAGTGTGATTCATCCTATTATCAAGCATGTTCATATCACCGCACTGACACATCTGATCTCTGCTATATTAAAAAAGAGACACGTAAGTCTTCTTCCAAACCCGGGTCTTATAAGTTACTGTTGGCGAGACCATTGTTAAATTAATGGCTGGCTGAATAGACTTAGGAAAAACTAACCGCATCTGTCACAAGGAAAGCTGGCCAAGGCAGAGCTGACAGGCGATCCATGGTGAATGATCTCCCCCACCTAAAAACATCTTTTAATTGCATCAGGTCTCTCAATACACAGTTGAGCATCTGCTCATTAGAACCAAAGTGCTATTTTCAAATGGAAATGCTAAATTTCACCGCATCCTTTTTTTTCCCCAAATATTGCCTTACAATTTTCCTAAAGCAATGTAAACCCAATCATATTTGATCTAAGATCTCCAGGGCCAAATCTAACCCATGCATATGAATGTGGTGGGGGGTTTTTTTGTTTTTTTCGTTTTTTTTTTTGATGTCTGTGTCGTTTTTGTCCTATTTAGTTAAAAATAAAATACACACACACACTAGGATTTCATTCAAGAAATTCCCAAATCCCATTTGCCGTAGGTCCTTTTAGCTTATTTTGGGGACTCATGGCTACATATGCAGAAGTTTATTTCATCTGCTCTGGGTTCCATTTCTTTTCTGAATATCAGCCTTTTACTGCAAACCCATATGAAAGATGAAAGATTTGGAAAGTCTATCATGCTCTACATGAACTTACACTGTTGCTGTCTCGAAGAGAAACTGATCTTAAAACTATATCTGATTCTTCAACTACTTCCCATATTGGTAGTCCATTTTCCATTTCCTTATACTTTAAACTTTTGATTTTTCAATCATTCTCTTCTTTATTTTCCTTCTCCCTTATCCAGAATTTGATTCTGAGAAGTGAGAGGCAATACAGAATCTTATAACTATATTTTTAGGTAGCTATTTTTAATGATTCTAGCTCTGTCTATATGATGATGAAACAGTGAAAATATATGTAATATAATTAGATGGAATATACACGAAAATATATTCTACCTCATTCAGTCATCTACTTGATCTACCAGATGATGGCTTTCTTTGTGTGCATCTAATGCATTATTTTTTATAAAGTTATATAGAGACATTCTTAGAGGAGCCATTCAATTACCTTGGGGGAAAAACAAAACAAAACCCACAAAAGGATTTGTATTCAATAAACCAATTTGAAGAGTGAAAGAAAAATTGCCTGGCCTTTGGATAATAATGAGGTACATCTCCTTTGTCTATCTGAAATCTGGGTTTTGAGTTAAGGTTTGTAAGTGCAGGGTACTATTGCTTCGCAGCAGACAGACTCCCTCACAGGTCTCAGCTGTGACAATAAGCTTAAGCTTTCGCTGCATTCAGTAAGTGTATGCTTCTCCAAATACTCTTAAGTGAGTTCAGAACATTTTGTGAAAATGGTTACACATTTACTATCACTTACATGTAAAATAAACTGTAACAGCTATAGAAATGAACTCACAAGTAGGATCTTACGAAACCCTAAATAGAGGAGGTCAGTGCTTGAAAGCTTTCTATCACTGTCTACTGGTGGAAAAGCTCTTCAACTAATTCTTAACAAAAATGTGTTTGACCTTTTCCAATGCCCAGATAAACTGGAGGAAGAACTTTATTAACCTAAAAAAGGCTGCATCCAGGAAGCATTTGATTTGTTCTATATCTACATTTCAATCACAGTACAAACTATTTCTGAAATACACTTTCATCCACCAAATTCATACCCAGAATATCTCCCAATGAAGGTGTCCAGAATCTAGCCTCCATAAATTGACAAATTAATTGAAGAGTCAAGGCAAATATCAAAAGCCTCCCCAAAAATCCCTTATAAACAAATAAACAAAAGCCACTTATTTATCAGTTTAAAAAAAAAAAAGTATCTTTGGAAAAGGCTACAAATCAAAACCGATGTTTTGATTTGCATTTCTCTAGGAAGGGGATAAACACCTTCATATGTTTATTGCGTGTGGGGGATGGGGATGTCTTTTCTTATACTTGCCTTCTTTTTCAACGGATGGTTAATTTTGGCTTAATGATTTGTTGAAAGTCTGACTTTTTAATATTGAGACACATGATAGCCCTGAAGTGTCACAATCATATATATGCCAGCACCAACTGATATTGAATCCAAACAGAAAGACAGCTCAGAGTAATCTGTTTGCTAACAAATCATCTTAAGACATTCGATTATAGGGGTGCCTGGGTGGTTCAGTCGTTAAGCGTCTGCCTTCAGCTCAGGTCACGATCCCAGGGTCCTGGGATCAAGCTCCACATCAGGATACTTGCTCAGCAGGAAGCCTGCTTCTCCCTTTCTCACTCCCCCTGCTTGTGTTCCCTCTCTTGCTGTGTCTCTCTCTCTGATAAACAAATACAATCTTTAAAAAAAAAAAAAAAAAAAAAGACATTCAACTACAGCACTTAAAATGTATAACATGGTATTAATGTGTAATGTCGTTGGACACTTGTCTGTTAGCCCATACATTCCTGGACCACAGGTGCTAAACAGCATTTTTTTGTGTAACCATCACTTCTCACTCTTCCTCATACACAGCATCAACACGTGATGCCCTGCTGAACTGAAGAAACTAAAGGTTTTAATGCCAACCTTGTTAAGTCAATAGATTATACAAGCTGTCTTATTTGGACAACAAAAATCAACAATTAATAAGTAAGAATTATTTTATTATCTTTGGTGAACTCAGTCACCAAAATACTTCACATAGGAAGAGAAAAATCTGCTTTTGGTGTAAAGTTTTGTTTTTAGTATGGATGACAAAAACTTTTAGTGAAATATACACAGAGAATGGAAATATTAAAATTGATCAAAGGAAACTCAGTGTTATAACTGCACCAAAGTTAAAATTTACCTTTGAGAAAATTCTGTAATAATGGTTAAGAATGTAATGTTTCAGATATCGTCTCTATAAATACGCAGTAAGTAATTCAACTGAAAATGCATAAAATATCATAAATACGAGATCAACGTCTAAAGGCTCTTTTACAAAAATAGATGAAACCACCTGTGAACTTGATACAAAGCAAACCAGAGACACATGGTTTGGGGTTTATTTAATTACTCCCTGTATTGGCACAACCCAGCTCTTCACCCTTCCTTCCATCTCACATCGACCATTCTTACTTCTCTTCCTCGCCTATTTATTCAACCCAAACCAGCCACCCCCAAAAAGAATTCTGAGCTAATTCCTAGAGTCATGTGAACCAGGGATGGCAAAACAGGCTGAGGAACTAGTTGGGCCCCATGCGGGGCTAGTGCCTTGTGCAATGATTAGAAGGGACGAAAAGCAAGGATGAGCTGTAGAGAAAATGGGAATGGAAAGAGAACTTGAGAGACACCTAGAACACCCCCCCCCAAAAAAAAAGATAAAATGAAGGATGGGGACTAGACACGATGATAAGAACCCTTTATCAAGACAATAAATCCAAAGAGCTTGATAAAGGGCTGAAGAGAGGAAAAAGACAGAAAACGGTATCCAGGAAGCTCCCAGGCAAGCCTGATCTATCCAAGAGGGTGGCAAGAGGACCCTGAAAAGACAGTGAGTGGTTCCTCGGGCCGGAAGCAGAGCACAAGCTGAGACAGCATGGAAAACTGTGAGGCAGTGTGAGCAGTTTGCAACCAAAGCTGGATGGATTCTCCAACCGCACACTGGTCCTTAGCGAAAAAGCCCCAAGTCCATCTGATTATCCAAACCAAAAACCTAAACATCCTTCTTTCCTCTCGATGTTCACATGCAAGAACTCAGGACACCCTGGACGTCCTCCTGGTTCATCTCTCACCTGTCCTGCCTTTGCACAGGAGCCGTTTCCCTTGGGCTGTCTTCACTTTCCAGGATTTCTGCAGCAGCCTTCACACCGGTTGTCCATACCAGATTCTACAGTCCTTCGGCCCAGACCTCAGTGAAGTGGTCAATGTGAACTCACAATAAACCTAATTCCTCTTCTCCTTCCCTGACACCTCTAAGAGCTTCCCTGTTGTCATAGGGCTACCCTCACTAAAATAACAAGTGGGGATTTCCATTTTTAATTCTCATAAGCCTGCAAAATGGACACCAGTTTCCCCACTTTACAGACAAGTCATGGGGATTTCCATTTTTAATTCTCATGAGCCTGCAAAATGGACACCAGTTTCCCCACTTTACAGACAAGTCATG
>NC_081560.1:80143346-80335169 GCF_022355385.1 Mustela nigripes | reverse complement strand
AAATTCAAACCCAAATGTGCCCACTCACTCTCCAGTGTGCAGGCTTCCGAGGGCACATGCCGTAACAGTCCCTTTAGTTATCTGGCCTCTACTTACTTCCCTTGTCTCATACCTCACCATTTCCTTCATGTGTCATAATCCCATGGTGCACCACCTGAAATCCCCCCAGGCTTTCTCTTCACCGCAGGAGTGGAGAACTCTTCCACAGACTTCCATGGTCCTTGTATGTCTATGAACATTGTTTGTCTCTCTGACAATCCTTACTACTGGACTGGAAGTCCATTAAGGTAAAGATAGCACCTTTCAATGGCAGCAAATCCTTAATACCTACCTCAGTGTGTGCAACATAAGAGGTACTTGGTAAAAATTTTCTGAGCTAATGACTGAGGCACAAGAGATACTAGGAAAAAAAGTGGCACGAAAGAATAAAGCTCTTCGTGCATATGTTTCCCTTCTCCCAAGTCAAAGTATTAAACTATGACTTTGGAGAATAAAAACGCACATGGGAGAGATTCGTAAGTTGTTCTATAGCTCTACACTGTCCTTCTTCCTCGCCGGTTCCCTGACCGTGAATTACAGAGCCATCAGTGGTTCCAGGTAACTAAGTTCCTAGCTATTCTTTCCTCAGCTCTTTATGACTTTTCCTGTTATTTATTTGTTTGTTTGACTTTTTTGGACTTGATTCATGTGTCTTCATGCTTAGTGAAGTCAACAGCTGGCCTCCCTCCTCAGCTACCCATGCCTGACAGAACTGCTATTCTGACTTCCGTGAGCACGCATTAGCTTTTGCCTGTTCTTGAAATTCACGTATTATCAAATCATACAGTATATACTCTTTTCTATCTGGCTTCTTTGGCTCTTCACTCTCTCTGTAAGATTTAGAACTATTGTTGCGTGTAGTGGTGTTTTGGTTTTTTGTTTTGTTTTTTGTTGTTGTTGTTGGTTTTCTTTTTTTTCTTTTTCGTTTTTTTTTTTCTGTTTTGCTGTGCAATATTCCAGTGTACAAATGTAGCACAGATTATTTATCCAATCTTGTGTTGAAGAACATTTGAATTGTTTATAGTTAAGAGCCATTGCGAATGATTCTACATGATTTTTAGTACATACATGCACTCATTTCTCTTAGGTATATTCTAAGAACTGCTGGGTCATAGGGTTAGATACTGGTGGTTGCTGTAAATATGGGCAACCCCATGTCCAGTGAATTTAAATTCCAGTTGTTCTGTATATTGGTGAACAATTAGCACTGTGGGTCTTTCTTAAAAATTTGACCACTTTAGTGAATCTGAACACTGACCTTCTTAATGCCTTCATCACTAAACTCTCTTTAACTACTTCCTTAGGACTCACCCATTACTTAACTTATTTCATTATGGCTTCTGCCTAACTATGCTAATACCCATGACGTCAAATTCATCTCATTTTCTCCATAATCATCTTTCTTTAACTGTACTCCCATGTGACTAACTACAAACTCCTTCTCTTGCTGCATATATTCTGCACATATTATTCTATCCATGTCAATGTCATCATTCCCTTGAGACTCTGGCTCTCTTCCTCACTTCCATCCTATAAATATAATGCCTTCACCATAGATTCAGCGCTCTGCTCTTGCTTTTTCATGTCAAGTGCCACCTCAGTAAAACTACATATCTACTACCATCCTTTCTCTCAGGAGTGTCAATCTTCCAACTTCACTTGCTGGTAGGCAGCCACCAAGAAAGCCTACCATCATCTCAAATTCATCATGTAAGGAAGCAAAGCCACTGCTTTCTCTTGAACCTAGCTCTCCTCTAGGGTTTCCCCTTACTACTCAAATTACCACTATTCAGACATCCATTCAACCTCAAAAGCTTGAGTCACTTATTTTTACTCTTGTTTCTTCCCTACATGCAATAACTGAATAAATGATCTTGATTCTCAGACTTTATATCCATCCTTTATTCCATAAAATATACTTATTCCATCAAAATGGAAATTAGTCATTATAATTTTATGTATCTTTCACCATCTTAAGTGAGCCTGTTCCAAATGGCCAAATTTCACAGAAGCTTGCTAGTTTTCAATTTGCTTATTTTTGTCCTCAGATTATCACCACTACCACCACCAAGAACAAAGCAATAACTAACATATCATAGTTTCTTTCCCTGAAGCACCACAAGCACAATCACCTGTGGATAAATTTCTTTTATTATCCCTGTTTGGAAGCTGAGAGAAATTGAGCTTTAGACAGACAGTTGTTAATGAGAGACAAAGACATAAAAAGGCTTCAAGAGAGAGGTAAATGGCTGGAACTGGGAACGAAACTAATTACAGTGTAAAACCCTATTTAACATTTTCTTCTATCCTGAATCTATCTGATTTGAAATAAATAATATTTCCAGTCCTAGACAGTAAATAGCCAACAATACAAACAGTACACATAAAAAAACCGTAGATGTATGTAAGTCAAAACACATTTAAACAGAAATCCAGAAGATCAATTTATGACACAGAATCTATAACAAAATTTTTCCCTCAATATAATTTCTATAAGATAGGTTATCCTATAAAAAATTATTATAAGCTAACTTGTAGGATTCCAAATTTAAAAAGAAAATTTTGGCAGCAAGGTCATTGGAATGGATGAAACACTCATAAAAAAGCCTTTATTGATAGTGAGGAGGTACCTTAGTTGTCCAATAGCAGTAAAAGCAAGACGGCCCATGCCTATTAAATGCCAGGGAGAAATTGGTAAGAACTATTGTGTGGCTTTAAAATATGTTTACAAATTCTCTCACATTCCTTTCTTCAAGTGGTAAGCCTGACTTATTCTACTTTTTTAAAATTTTAATTATTTATATGAAAGAAAGAGAGAGTGTGGTGGAGTAGAAGGAGAGGGAGAAGCAGACTCCATGCTGAACACAGACCCCAACATGGGGCTCGATTCCACGACCCTGAGATCATGACCCGAGCTGAAATCAAGAGTCTGACACTTAACCGACTGAGCCACCCAGGTGCCCTAGTGATTCATTTCCAACAAACTGCACAGAGTAGAAGCTACAGTGTGTAATCTAAGAGACAAGGTCATAAGAGATACTATGACTTGGTCCTCGTGGTCTCTTGCATTGTTTGCAATGGGGCACAACAGCCACCACAGCCAAACAGGGTGCAGAGAGGACCATGTGGAAAGGCACTGAGATCTCCTGCCAATAGTCATGAGAGATCAAGATACCTCAAAAGCAGATCCTCTAGTGCCAGTCAGGCCTTCAGATTACCCTGATCACATAAGAGACAGAGAATCACCCACCAACGCAACGCCCGAATTCCCCTGGAAACCACGGGATAATAAATGTTTGTAGTTTTAAGACACTGTGTTTTGGGATAATGCACTATGCAGACATCGATAACTAAAACAGCAATATAATAAACAAACTTGACTTCATGTCCTAAATAAAACCACAAAAGAAATAGATAAGATACCATTTGTGATCTGTCAACTCAGATGTTTAAGAAATAATAACCAGTGTTGCAAAGGAAGTAAAGATGAAGACACTTTCATACACTGCTTACAATTTCAGATGGAAATTATGGCAAGCTGTATCCATATAATAATAATGACTTCTGGTATGTCTCCACCTTGGAAAATTCTGCTAAGGAAATTGGAGTTTTAGATACATACCTTCATATACAAATGTTTATGGCATTCATATTTGTGATGCTAAGAAATTGAAGCTTTTATAATGAGCCACAGATCTCAGTATATGCATATGTTACCATTACATTTCATATGTTTATTGTTACATATTATTGTATATTTCATATATTATGTAATACCATTCTTTCATCATTACATTTGATGACCTAGACAAACATTCTTAACAGAGCAAGTGCCAACAGCTTATTTTAAATATGTAAGGAGTTTAACTTTGATTTAATAGGGCCCCTGGGTGGCTCAGTCCATTAAGCTTCTGCCTTCAGCTCAGGTCATGATCCCAGGATCTTGGAATCCAATCCCACATTGTGCTCGCTGCTCACTGTGAGTTTGCTTCTCTAACCCTCCCCTGACTTGTGTGCACGCTCTCTCTCAAGTAAGTAAATAAAATCTTTAAAAATAAACTTCAATTGAATATAAAGTTGCACATGTGTACACATGTGTCTATGCCTGCACACACATGCATGTGAGCAGATGAGGACAGAAAGAGGAAGAGAAATAAAAGCGCCAAACGTTATTTATACCCGAGTGCAGAATTACAAGTATACAGCTAACCCTTGATCAACGTGGGTTTGAACGACGTGGGTCCATTTATATAGATTTTTTTTTTAAGATTTTATTTATTTATTTGACAGAGAGAGAGAGAAACAGAGAGACAGGGAACACAATCAGGGGGAGAGGGAGTGGGTAAGGGAGAAGCAGGTTTCCTGTAGAGCAGGGAGCCCAATGCGGGGCTCGATCCCAGGACCCTGGGATCATGACCTGAGCTGAAGGCAGACGCTTAACAAATGAGCTGCCCAGGCGCCCCATATGTGGATTTTTTTTTACAATATAGTACTGTGATTGTATTTTCTCTTCCTTACAATTGTCTTAATAACATTTTCTTTTCCACAGTTTACTTTAGCATAAGATGACACACCAAATACATATAATACCTAATACATGTAAAACATAAAATTTACAAAATATGTGTTAATCAACTGTTTATGTTATCAGTAAAGCTTCCTTCCAGTTAATAGCGGGCTGTTAGTACTTAAGGTTTTAGGGAGTCAAAAGCTAGATGCAGAGTTTCAACTGTGTGTGTAGGTGACCTGTGTTGGTCAAGGTCAACTGTATTCTCTTTACTTCTTCTACTCATCGATTTCTTAATACTGAAAGAACAATAGATCCAGTGAAGAAAATAAGGAAATACTTTGTCACATACACTGCAGATGCTCTTCTCGAAGACTATACGTCATCTGAACCTGGCTACCTCTCTGAACTCTTCTTAGACACTCTCACAGCTCCAGTCACACTGGCCCTCCTGATTCTGGAACACAAAGAGCTCCCAGGGCCCCAGGGCATTTGCACTGACCACCCCCGCCCCTGGAGTGGCACCTGCACAGCTATATGTAGCTACTTCCTCCACTGCATAACTCTTGTATCAGGTTAGAGGACCTTTATTTTTTTATTTATCTTATTTATTTTTTTAGATGACCTTTATTAACCATCGTATACAGAGCAGCCCACCAACCTCTGCTCACCAATCTCCAAAGCATGTTTCATTATACAAAAATCTCTCTTTAATTCTCTTTTGACTTATTGGTTATCTCCCTTAATTTATAAAATATAAAATTACAGTAGAAAACTCACCTGTCTGGATAACTGCTGTATAGTTCCTAGAAAAATGCCCACCCAATAGCAGGGACTCAAGAAATGTCTTCTAAATGAATGTTGGGAATATGAACTATCGCCTATTCTTCTTACTGTCTAAGAAGCCTTCTTGGCTTAAAGGCCCTGCACCCAGTTTTTCTTCTTCATTTCTACCTCGTACTGCTTCATCAGACCCTGATTCATCACTGCTAGGTTATCCTTACTGACGCATGACAAGGGGTCAAGAAAAATGGAGAACCCCATCCCAACATCCTCAACAATGTGCAGGGGCTCATGGTAATGCAATGCACTTCCACACTCAGAGTACGAGAATACAAGCTCCATGAGGGAGGGGACTCGTTCCTGTTTGTTGGGTCTAGCCTCTACATCAGTGGCTGATAAATATTAGGCACTCAATAAAAAACTGTCAGATGCCTATATTTCTGAATGACTGAATGAGGAAGAACCAATACATTCTGCCCCATGCATCCATAAAGATGACATAACGTATGGGAACAGGAAAAATAAGCCAAAGAAAATTCTAGGCAAGGACACACACACACTGCGATCTAGCATGTGGCAGCAAAAGTATACTGAAGGAAAACCCTTGCTCATGAATCGGTCTCTGATCAAGCATCAAATGTGATATGAAATATATACACTGTTGCACAACACAGAGCTTTTTCCACCAAGCACTAGGTCGCTGATACCACCAACTAAATCACAGTGTAAATGTATTACTTCAGTTAAATATCAGAATTTACTTAGGACCTAGAGCGAGATCCTTGGCTCTGCTGTATGTAGTTCCCTGAAAAGAGAATCAAGACCACGTTTGACCTGTTTTCCCAAGTAATCAAAATGTCAACACCACTCCCACCTTTTTAACACTTCTTTCGATATAAATGCATCTTAGAGCACGTACCCAGCAGTGTTTGCCCATTATTTAATATTTTCTTTTTAATTTCTCTGATCTTCTTGAATAGATAGCGCAGCTGTTCCCTCAAGGTGAAGGCTGTACTCCCTATCAGGGTCTTCTGGATTCCATGAGTACAGAAAGCAGCTCTGTCATTATCTCTGGAAGGGGTCTTTCTACAGAGAGCCCATACTTTGTGTATGTATTTCATACACTCTTCAGCATGACAAGCACCGTCGAGCTGGCTTTACACTGTCATTTCCATTGAAAACCTGTAATTACTTCCCACAATCAGCACTCCATCCTGCCAAGCTGATTAAAGACGATATGCCCCAGAAGCCAAAAAGCAGCAGTCCTCACACATCCAAGTGTGTATCTTGTAAGCAACAGAGCAGGAGCATGCACACAGTAAGCACTAAATAATTGTTTATAGACGATATATATACCCTTTGACAGATGGTATAATTAAAGTTGTTTTTTTTTTAATGGAAACAGGATATATTTTTAAAGAGTGAATGAAACAGACCATAACAGGCTTTGAACTGTCATTTAATAAAAATATTCCACCATAAAAGATATGCCATTCCAAGGTCTCCACTCACATCACCTCATCTACATCCTCATCAAATAACTGTTTAACTGTTGCCGGTTCTTCACAAACAAAACCATCAAACAAGGAGTTCTGCTTTATCATATTCTCAACCTGAGTTGAGTTGGCTAATTCAAGTCATCAGGTATTCTTGAGGTGTCAAATCATTTTCGGAGAGAAGAGTTCACAGATAGTATCCTCAAAAAGTACTTACAGGGCAATTAGCTCAACTTTACAGTGGACATTTGTCTCAGTTTTTTACTTATCGGCTTTTGGTCCTTGAAACATTTCTTTGGTGAACTTCCTAAGAGGTAAACTATGTCAGGAAGCAGTGGCCATCTCCAAGTTTAGAAATCGAAAGCTGCTGATGCTTGCCTTGTTGGTCTCTGGGACTTGGCCCACCACTTTGACTCAGCCAGTTAGACGGACTTGTCCTGGACTTTGAATGAAAAATTGGTGACTCAGGGAAGTAGAGACAGTGACAGACTCATCCTGGCTATGGCAGAAACATCCAGATTTAGAAGAAGCAACAGCAGCTCCAAGTGACCAGTACTGATGGGAGCATTGTAAGGATGATACCTACATACAGGGCTTGTGGCAAGTGGGTCAACCCTAACCTGACTCTGTAGGAAACTTCCTCAATTCTGTGAATTACGCAACACATGCTTTCAATAAATATGCCTGCTATTTAAATCAGCTTGTCTAGATATTTGTAACTATAAAAATAAAATCTTAACAAAGACCACTTCTGAGTAATGGATACTTTGAAAGGTTACACATTGACATTCTTAAAAAAAAAAAAAAAAGATTTCATTAAGCTCCACACCCAACATGGAGCTGGAATTCACAACCCTGTGATCAAGAGTCACATGCTCTGCTACCTGTGACAGTCAGGCGCACTCCCCCCCTCTTTTTTTTTTTTTAAACATCAAGTAATATTTGACCATTTAGAACGGATTCAACTCAGTACTAGTGAAGAACCAACGGTTTTATTGGACAGAGTTTTTACCTTTAACTCTACAGCAGCAATAGCATCAGTGTAATTCTGTATCGGAAATTTAATTGTATTTTGTTCTTTTAAATATTTTTTTTTAAAGATTGTACATATTTATTTATTCAGCAAAAGAGAGCACAAGTCGGGCGAGGACAGGAGGAGAGAAAGAATCTCAAGCAGACTTTGAGCTGAGTGGAGCCCAATGCGGGGCTCAATCTCACAGCCCTGAGACCATGACCTGGGCTGAAATCAAGAGTTGGACACCTAATTCACTGAGCCACCTAGGCTGCCCTGTCCTTTTCAATCTTATATAATCACTGTAGATTAGAAAAGTAAAATTACTGATCCTGGGGACATAAATATTACATCGAGTATTGGGACAATGACAGAAACTTGATTCAACAAAAATAGCCAATCTCTAACTTCAGTTGGAGGTATACATATATCTCTATGAAACTGCTTATGTGTGAAATGTATATCTAAAAACATACACACACAAATATGTTGAAAATATATAATTAAGACTGTATCATAAAAAAGGAATAACAAAATATTTATAACTTTCAGCTCTCTGAAGGACAGTTCCTCTCCCTTAATTTGTACATTCTTTCCTACATGCAACTTTATTAACGTATCACATACGAAAGCAAATTGCTTGCATGTCAACATATTATTATGTTAATACAATTTATACAACAGATAGAATGAAATTTAATTTTTTAAACACACTGATAAACCTAATATAGTGATATCAACAAATAAAATTATACATCTTCCCAACAAAAGAAACTCCCATCTTTGGAGGAGACCAAACAAGTTCCAAAAATGGAACTCTGATAAAACTTATCATAATAGGGGCACCCGGGTGGCTCAGTGAGTTAAAGCCTCTGCCTTCAGCTCAGGTCATGATCCCAGGGTCCTGGGATCAAGCCCCGCATCGGGCTCTCTGCTCGGCAGGGAGCCTGCTTCTCCCTGTCCCTCTGCCTGCCTCTCTGCCTGTTTGTGATCTCTCTCTCGGTGTCAAATAAATAAATAAAATCTTAAAAAAAAAACTTATCGTAACATGTCATGAATCTTATTTCTTTGATATAAGCAATTGAAAAAAAAATTAATGATAAACCCCACAAGATTGCCATTTAATCCACAAATTAAAATTTTATTAGTTTCATGGCATTCAAGGGGATATGGGGCATTAAGACTTAAAAGGCAACCATGTATAAGGCTCTGATTATCAGAGATAATCCTGTATAGGTATCAATAGAACACATGCATTAGTTCTTCATGGATTCAAAGGTTTCTGGGAACTTAAGCAAAATGATCTGACTTCCTTTCTAGCTCTTGGCACTCTTACCCTTAGCCACCTATCCCAGGATTTTTAGCCAGAAAAGCTCTGCAGAAAAATCAGCTCTAAAATTTTCCTCTGTTTTCGTGAAAATTTTATTCCATCTTGTCAACCAGTTACATGGTCCTGGTATTTAAAGAAAAAAAATACTATCTGCTTATTAAGGTGACAAATAGATTTATCTGTATTTTCAAAGAGGAGGAATAAACTGAACTGAGTATGTTCTGGAGAAATATGAGAGGACAGGATCCTTTCTGCTCCTCTTCCATTCCAGGATGCAATGTGCCCATTTCCAGCAGTAGATTGCCAAAGAAGCAGCCACTTCCAAAAAGGTGCCAATCCAAACTTTGAGAAAATGCTTATTTTGTAGATTAACAGACCATATACAGAATCTGATTATCAACCAAAGAGTCTGTATTTCCTAGAAACCACAATAACTGGCCAATAATGGTCCCTCTAAGATATTTCCTCATCATCGGATATCAATGTTTCCAAATCTCAGAAACCAGAGAGAGATGAAGACCTCTTCTCCAGGTTTATTCTTATCTGAATGCAGATAAATGTGCATGAGATTGAACCTGAACTAATTCTTTAAATAATATCCAATCATCTCTTCTTGCCCAACTTGACACACTTGCAATCTCCTTGGGCTGTGGACACTGCTCATAACCACGTTGCCTCTGAAACACTGATCTGTTAAGACGTGCAAATAAATTAACCTAAAAAAGAAGTACTATATGAAATGCTTATTACTGGTAACTTATAATTTTCTAGTTATAAAAAAAAACCTAAAATGTTATGAGGTTATATCTTATGACAAGACTAAATTTACTTCAGGTAATTTTCACGCAATCTGGTCTCTCCTCACAGCTTCAATGATCAAAGGTAAATTATACTTGGATACCCATTTAAAAAAAAAAAAGCAAACAAAAAATTATAATAGCCATGACATTTTTCATGTCTTCACTTTTAAGCAATATGAAGAAGGGTCATAGTGATTTAGAAAACATAAAATCTGGCGCTCATTTATTAAAGTAAATCTGTGAATCAAAAAAGGCAGCAATTAAAAATATATTGGTGTTGGGGCACCTGGGTGGCTCAGTGGGTTAAAGCCTCTGCCTTTGGCTCAGGTCATGATCCCAGGGTCCTGGGATCAAGCCCCTCATCGGGCTCTCTGTTCAGCGGGGAGCCTGCTTCCTCCTCTCTCTCTCTGCCTGCCTCTCCACCTACTCGTGATCTCTCTCTCTGTCAAATATATAAATAAAATCTTTAAATATATATATACACACATATATAGGTGTCAAATGTAAACAATAAAATGTATTGTAAACCATAAGGGAAAACAAATACTACTTGTAATAATATTTTTAATGTTAGGTTTTGGCTACTATCTATATTAAGGCATTAGTGAATATGTAAAAATAGTGGGTCATATGTGTGTCTGCAAATGTCCACATACATGTGCACATATAGCATATATATGATCAAGAAACATTTGAGTGACAAAAGAACTCAGAAATCTTAATTTTCAGAATCCCAGAAACAAAGGATCTCAGAGAAACAAACTCAAGGCTCAAATAATTAATAAGGAAATTGAGGCATTTTTATACTCATGGTAAAGTCTACCCAGATGAAACTCTGATGTGTGTCATCTTAATATATCCCAAAGAGTGCACAGATCTGTCATCCCACTCTCAAGGTCTATAATTTGTTGATAAGTGCCCAGAGGACTACTCTAGCTCTGGAAGAAGTTAATCATCTTCATCATTAAGCAAAATTCACATTTTGCTTTTCTTCCCCCTAGTTTTAATCTGGAAACCAATTTAGGATCTCAAGATTCTAGAATCTTAGAGCTACAAGGAGCCTTTTATGTCATCTTGTTCTACTCCTATATAGAAATAACTTGTTTGCCTCAGGTCAAACTGCAAGCAAATGGAAAAGCTAAGACAAGCATTGAGGTTCCTAATTTGGAATCCAGGTCAGAACTATTTCCATGGCACCAAGTATATAAGCCAGGTTTCTTTCATCTGCAAATAAATGAAAACTGAACTCAAACTGACAAGACCAGCAAAGGATTTATTTGATGGTGGAGCTGGTAAGTCCTGAGGTAAGATGTCATTCGGTGTTCCTTGACTGAGCACCTCAGCAGAATGAACAAGGAATCAAGTGTCCTATGATCCAAAGGCTCCTATCTTGGTCTTAGGAGAGCCAGGCTCCAGATCAGTGGGAAAGAAAGAGGTTTCTCTTCCTCACACAGCTACTGATGAAGAGATAACCTAAATCGGTCCTTCTAGACAATGGAAGGTCATGTGTTAGTTAACTGAGTCCTAGGTATTATAAGAATCAACTGTTTCAAGAGACAGTACATGCGAGAAACTGGTCAGTGACATCCAAACAAAACATGCTACACTGGAGAGAGGGTAGAATGGATGTTCAAGAGAAGGTCACATTATCTATCGCAACAAGAGAATGTGGAGACGACAACTGCACGTAAACAATTATCTACTAATTGCCCTCCCTTAGAGAGTGAACATTCTCAGTTATATTAAGTTTCACATAGATTACTAAGCAATGTTACCCCAAAGCTTTAAAAAGTTGTGATCTGCCTTTTGTTTTGCTTACATATTCTCACAAAGAAAGGAGGGAATCACTGAAAGACTGTAAGTATACCGTGGGTATTTTATAAAAAGATATGCTATTTTTATACAGATTTTACATCAATACGGTAACTACAATACAAACAGAAACATTAAATGCACATATATGTCATTATGAACTTTAATTGAATGGCCAAAAAATTTAGAAATTCACAATGCTTATTCAAAACTCCTTAATTCCATCTTAAAATGGCATTACATCCTATGAATGTAAAGTCCTCCCTACTGCAATGATTTATGGTGATTTTCTTTTTATGACAGCAATCTCTAAAATCTTTCATAATATCATAATTATCAAGAAAACCAAGCAAGTAAACTCTATATACCAAAGCCAAATCTAATCTGTTGTCACGGTCATGTTTAGATCCGCTGACTGATCTAGGGAAGTTGGAGAACATCTAAACCAAAAAAGAAGAGCAAGATCCAGACAGAAAATCTGTGTAACAGTTGAAACCGATGCACCCTGGGTAACCCCCGCGAGTCAGGGGAGAGCTGAAGGCAGAGAGGTGAGTGGGACCTATGGAGAAAAACTCTTAGCAGGAGAAGGGCATGCCTGATTCTCTCAGGAGAGCTGGCCCAAATGATTATCCCATTTTCTTAACCTACAACTAATTCCCATACTGCCAACAAATAAAATCATAATTCCATTTTATTAAAGAAAGTGCAGCAGAAATAAAATTGAAAAATGGGAGAAAACTCATAGAAGGCATTCTGTAAGGATATCCAAGTCAATAAAATGGATTGCAAAGTGAAAACACATTTCTTAGATTATTTCTGATAAGCTCCCTTTTGTTCAAATCTATTACCTGGGTGTACAGTGGGGCCACAGGGACAACTCAGGTATATCATGTAGTTTCTGCAATATATTATAAATTTAAACATTGCAATTCCCCCCAATGTGAGAATTAAACTGAGTAAAATTCTCACTTCCAAGGCAATGGTGACTATACTTCCAGAATTTTTCAAGAAACTTTAACTTTACAAGAGAACTTTAAATATCTGAAACAAAACATGGATTTCTGTCTCCCACACTTCTTACAGATTACTACAGGAAACTCACACCTACAACTGTGTTTTGACCATATCAGACCTTCCCTGAAGCGTACCGATCCACCTGCTGCTAGAAAAGAATTGAAGTTAAAAAATACCATTTCAGAAAATAGTGTATCAATCTTTTCCAGTCTGTACTCCAGAATTCAGCCTTACTTCTCTCAAATTGTTTGATGGCTTAGGATACATTTTCAAAGCCCTCTGCCCCAAAGGTCCCTTCTAATGGTAGGAGAGGAACATGTAAGGGTTATTATATACAAGGTGAGGGCAAGGTGAATAAAAAAGATAAGCTGGGAAGGAGCAGCATATGAAGAGCCTTTGGTTTTGTAAAAGGTTAAAATTTACAAACAGAGAATAGATATTTATTCATGTATCATAATACACAATAAAATGTCATAGGTGCTGGTAGACTTGCTAACAAGCAATTGGATTTGGGGATTAAGACATTAGAGACTTTAAAGAACGGTATCTATAAATATGGAAAGCAAGATTATATACAATTAGGAATTAAAATTATGTATTGGGGGGATAAGGTTATGGAAAGATTCTAATAAAGCTATACTCACATGCACCATGAAGAATATCTATTTCTTAAATAAGCAAGGTTGTACGTGGACTTTGAGATATTAAATTGCACAGTAAAGGAAAAAAATAACATTGATGCATGTTACTAATAAAATAATATAAAACAGATTAATCGAATAGAGCTATAACTCTAGAAACAAAGGTGTCATTTCAATTGCAGGTTTATGATAAATTCTTTAATAAATGGAGACATGATCCTGGAACCATTAGTTAACTATCTGGATAAGGGAAGAAAAGGAAGGTGCCCACTTCACTGCATATGCCAAAACCCATTCAAATGGATTAAGGTTAAATGTGCAGAGAGAAAAAAGGGAGGGGGGGTTACAAAAACAATGAAAAAAATTAGTGAAAAGAAAAGGAATAGTGCCAAATTTGAGTTTTTTTTCTAAACAAAATGGCTAAGACAAAAATTATAAAGAAAAAGACTGATAACATGCCAAGTAAAAACTGAAAGGGAGAGGCAAATTGGAATAAATGTTATGGGTGGCCATAGCTGTCCAAGCAGGCGGCCCATTCAGGCCAACGCAGACCCTGCGTCCTCCATGCTCATCAAAACCGACACTCAGCTAACGAATTTTAAAGGAATGATAAAGCAGCGTGAAATCATAATATGTAAAGGCTCATACAAAAAATTACAAAAAAAATAAACCCATGAAATAAAATTTGGCAAAAGACAGAAATAGGAAATTTACTGAGAAGATGAAAAGCCACGTAACAAAAAAATAAAAACAGTAAATGATTCAATCACACCAGTTACTAAGAAAATGAAAAGTGTCTTTTTTTAACTGAAAATTAGAAAAAAATTTAAAAAGAAATGTAGATAATATGAGTTAAGGTTTAGAAAAGTAGGAACTTGGTAGTGCATCTAAGCAAGCATGCTGGAGCCCACTTTACACATCAAAGCCTTGATTTCATACAGGATGTAGGCATTCAAAATATTCTAGAAGAATAACAAGCTTTCATAACATAATTATTATAATTCTAGAAAAAGATAAACTTTTATCTTCAAGCATATTTACTACAGTGTTTTTTGGACTAATAAAATATAAAAACAACATCAAAATGTAATAAATACATCCTATTACATCAATATGGCATGAGAGTGATCTTAAATATTCCAGGAAAATCTTAAATCCTCACAATATAGTTATAAGGGAAAAAAGAAACCTGCAAAATAGTAACTACGAAATCCAAGCCCACGGGCATGTGTATTCTCTTTATCTCTCTGACCTTACATTCAGCTACAGCTCTTACTGGAACTCTATCCTTGTCTTTCTCTCATCTTCAACTCTCCTGCAAATATATTCTTTCTCTCCCCTCTCCCCACTCCTAGAGACATATGCCTGGGGACTAGAAGGAATATACCAAAACATTAACAGTGGTAATCTTCAGGTGAGAAATTAGAAATTATTTTTATTCTTTTCTTTATACTGGAATTACCCAAAATTTTAATAGAAAAAAAAAAAAAGAATGAAAAGTAAAGAAAAAAATTTTAAGTGAGTTAAGTAAAGATGATGATGATGCTTGGAAGCCAGAGAGAAAAGGAAGGTGAAACAGTAGCTCCCATTACTGGAGAGTTAAGGGAAAGCGCTTGGATTTGAGCATATTGTCAGATTACAGGTAGGGGTGAGCACGAGAAGGCGAGGAGGCACATGTAAGGAAGTTTGCAGGGGAGCGATGGCAATCACTGTGGGTTCTGTTGCACATGTAGAAGACTGAACGCGCAAAGGACTATCACTACCATTAGCCCAGCAGGCTACTAGTCTCCACCAGCTCTAAATGTCTGAAGACTTAAGGGTCTTCAGGGCTCTGTTATAGAAAAGACCCAAGGTATTTAACTCATGTGGGCCCTTGGACAAACCCTTTATACAATTTATAAAATAGAGCCAACATTTTCCTGGTCTTAGGGGCTCAGCCTCACAAATGTTGATACAGGGTCTATAATTTTAGATTCTATTTCTAGTCTCCGTGTCCTTGGAAACGGTAAAGGAGAGCATCCCTTCTTAAGAATGGAGAAGAGTTAATATTTGCCACATTACTTGTATCACAAATTCACCTTGGCAAGAGACCTTTGAGAGAGTCCTATAACGACATGAACTTCCCAAGCTTCGTTCGAGTCTGAGTGGAGAGGAAGTATAATATAGTCACTAAATCGGTGTCACAAATGACTACAGATTAACATGATACCATTGCCTGCCATGCTGGTGCAGTGGTCCATCTGCTGGACACAGTTCAGAGCTGGACCAGGAAAAGGGACTATGATCACACAACAGCAAGGAGTCTAAGAGGGCACAGGGGTAGAGCCTTTGTTATATATTTGGAGAAAATGTTTTAGGACCTCAACTGACCAAAAAAAGCGACTAGAATGTGTCTAAGTATTTGCCATCTTCCCTCTTACAGTAAAGGCTAAGAGAACAAGCTGTTTGGCTTGTCCTTGGAACCTGCGTCAGACCCACAGTGGTCCAGCCCTTCATTCAGTTAATGCTAAGAAGATGCATGGAGCAGCCTGTTAGAGAAATGAGCCAGGGATACCCCGTGTACAAGTGTATATGGTTATTTCTTCTCAGCAGACCAAGCCCTATTAGCTCAAAAGCCCTCCGGCACCAATCTCAAATTTGACACAACTAGGTGTTCTTAAAACGGCCCCAAGAGATGCAGAATCATTTGGCAGCTGCCTCCTTGCGTACCCCTCGTGTTTGAGCAACAGAGAAGCCCTGGGCTGGGGAGACCCCTGGAGACTGCTGCCATCAGAGCACTCCAGCTAGGATTCCCAGCAATGCTAGGTGACGTCCCCTAGACATGGAAGCCCCTACCTGCCAGCCCCTCCTCCAGGAGTCTTCATGCCTTCCCCCTTTTCCGCATGGTGGCCCCTAGGCCATCAGCTTCTGGAGAGTCACATGCTGTGAGGGACCCGCCCTCTCATGCCCAAGTGCTGCCCAGTTCAGCTTACATGTTCCTTGAATCAGGCCCCAAATCCCTACATGGCCTAGCCCTGGGTAATCTTGGGAGTCCCAGCCCCTTTATCTTTCAGAACTACAAAGGATGCCAGGATACAGTAGATCCTCTTGAAATAATTATTTCCTGTTTACTTCTAACATATAAGAGCTTGAAGGTTTGTTAACCCCAGTTCTTCGATGAACCAAATAACGGTTATAAGAAATCTCAGCTACTGGGTAGAAGCGATGGGAACGTCTCAGTGACGGGCCTGCAGAAACATGGTGACAGCTTTGGCTTGGAACACATTGGCTGGACCCACTGTGATGAGTGGACCACGTAAAATTTTGTCAAAATGGAACCATTTGGTATAAAAGTGAGTGCTGCATATGTAAACGCATGTGGCAACAGACAAAATTAGGACTATTCTGGGCAAAAGGAAACGTAACGGTACCCTAGTGATTTTGGCTATAACACCATGAAGACTCTAGAGCCCACAGGACCTTCTATGAAGAATGTGGGTTAGGAACTATCTTTTCCCTATTACATTAAATAGGTAAAATAGGCCAGTCATTTAAGACCATTAGGAGTATATACTGGAATGAATAATCAGTTCTGGTATTTGTAGATCAAAGATGAAAAAGGCACAGAGTCCGCCACTTAGTCCTTAAAAGAGGAGAGTGTTCTCGCAGGCTATCCAATAGCTGTGTTTCTCCCTCTCCCTTGTCTTGTATGTCACCCAACCTCTATGCCCTCCATACCACTGACATCATACCATCGCTTCCAATTTTTTCGGTTTCTCCCTCTCTCCCACATTCACCTACATGGCAATTGTGTGTCAGGAGCTTCCATGGACATCCATTTGTGATGCAGACAGCACTGTGAAGCTCGCTGGGAGGAAAGGAGCCCAAGGATTGGGAAACCACTCTTTGTGGGGAAGTTGGATGGCATCTCTCCGCTCTTCTTCTTTCCTCTGGGCCCTTGTCTGTGCCATTGTCCTGCTTCCTTACTCTGCCCCTTGCCCGATTCCTTTTCTTCTTACACTCCCTTCTTTTTTTTTAGTAGGCTCCACACCCAGTGTGGGGCTTGATCTCATGACCCTCGGATTAAGAGTCGCATGCTCTACCAACTGAGCCCCTCTTCTTACACTTCTGAAGAAATGGATTTAGAACTGCTCACAGGAAATTTTGATTCCCCAAGTATTTGAATACACACACACACACACACACACACACACACACACACACACATAGTCTATGCAAAACAAAACAAAACCCCTCACTGAAATGGACCCCAGTTCCAATGTAGTTTAAAAGAGAGAGACCGAAAGAGATAAGTAATCCTGCAGTTCTTTATAAATGAAAATATCAAAATAAAACACGACAGATTGATTTCTTCAAAATCTTTAATTTTCCAGTTTTGCTCTCTTCCCCCTGGTTTCCTTACTTTCATATTCTGAATCCCAAGCACTGATTATTGATGTAGCACAGCCTGGTTGGGGGAAGGCAGATTAGATCATGTCTCAGTACCTCCTTTGGCCTTAAAAAGCTTTAGTTTGTTCTGATAGAAAGAAGGAAGCAAAAATAAAAATGTTTTTATTAGACAGAATTTCCCCCAATAGGTTTTTACTTCCTTAGCCAAGTTACTTTGCCTCATTACTGGTTAAGTGTGTGTGCGCTCTCCTCCTTCTTTTTCCCCCCATTTATAAAGATGAAACGGTCTCCATGGGCTGCTAGGAACATATCTGACTTATCTATAGGTTTCAAAAGCACAGCAGGTCCAGGTCAAGGGAAAGACAGGCAGGTGCTCTCTGCCTTCTGTATCATTTAACAACCACATATAGATTAAAGGACTTATTTCGTTTTTAATCATCAGATGATCTAATTTACAGCTCATTTACAATTTATTATCATCGTCCTTTGAACATTCTTTTTTAATAACATATGCCTTCAACCCAGGGCAGCGACAATTAGCACCAATGTATTTTCTTTCCTTTTTCAAGGATTTCCAGAAAGAAACTTCAACACCAACTGTCCAGTTAGGTACATACAGATCAATTAACACATGGGAAATCTAACCTAGCGTTTTCCTTCTCTCTTTCCTCGGGGAGTCCCTTTGTGTGCTTGTTTAGTTGGGGTTTTTTTTTTGTTTTGTTTTGTTTTTATAAATGGGCTTCTAGCCCAGCATGGAGTCCAACACGGGAGTTGAACTCATGACCCTGAGATCAAGACCTGAGCTGAGATTAAGAGTCAGATGCTTGGGGCACCTGGGTGGCTCAGTGGTTTAGGCTGCTGCCTTTGGCTCGGGTCATGATCTCAGGGTCCTGGGATCGAGCCCCACATCGGGCTCCCTGCTCCGCAGGAAGCCTGCTTCCCTCTCTCTCTCTCTCTCTCTGCCTCCCTCTCTGCCTGCTTGTGATCTCTGTCTGTCAAATAAATAAATAAAATCTTAAAAAAAAAAAAAAAAAGAGTCAGATGCTTAACTGACTCAGCCACCCAGGCTCTCCCCACCCCTTGTTTACTTTTTTTAAAATATTTCCTACTAATTTAAATTATATTCAGGCAGGAGTTTAGCAGTAAGACAGCCTTGGGAATGGATGCTATACTTGGTTGGGAAGTTCCAGAGAAAAAGCCAGACTGAAATCTATTACGTCTCCTCCCAATAGAATCCCACTGCATGGTTGTGTTTGTTTTCCGTTTTCCTTCTCATACACAACATCTGTCCTATATGCTTCACTGCACCGTCTTTTTGGTGAAAAAAATACAGCTGAGAGAGGAAATGAATATCAAATGCAGAACTCCCAGGAGGGCTGACCCAAATTCTCAAAAGATGGCATTAAAATGCACATTCTACTTTCAGATCTGGGATATCATAATATGATTCCTTAATGATTCAAATGTCATGTATTCCGGTGAGCTATCCTTGACAAGCTTTTTTAAAAATGATGGGGACAATTAAAATAATGAGAAAACAAGCTGTGGGCTTTCTAATGACATAAATATAAAGGGATAAAGCTCTGAGAGTCACCAGGACTAAGAATAGAACTTGTTTATATTCTTACTTTTACCTTGGTTACAGCCTCCCGCACGGCTATGCTTTTCTCAGCTCAGATGTGGAGCAGAGCAGGGGATGCTGGGCGCTTGCTGATGCCGTCTGTCTGCTGTGTGACATGCCATCAGTTCCTGAGGTACAGTCTTCCCAAGAATTTTATATATAGGTCTTCAAGCACCACAGAGTAAACATTCCCATGGTTGCCTTCTTGACCTTCATTCCAAATTTAGAACTTGGTCTTGTTTTTCAATATTTCTAATGAAAATGTTATTTGGGGGGCAACCTGGGTGGTTGTGTGGGTTAAGCATCCGACTCTTGGTTTCGGCTCCAGGTGTGATCTCAGGGTCCTGGGAACAAGCCCTGCATGGAGCTCTGTGCTCAGCATGAAGTCTGCTTGAGATCCTCTCTCCCTCTCCTTCTGCCCCTCCCCCCACTTTCTCTCTCATACATTTTAAAAAAAAAAGTGTGTGTGTGTATATATGTATATATATATATATATATATATATATATATATATAGAGAGAGAGAGAGAGAGAGAGATACACATCATTTTTTTTTTCCTGGTTCCCTTTTGTCCCATCCTTGTCCACCAAAAGTTATCCTATGAATGATTTAAAGGAAATTGAGAGGAGGTAGGGCAGCTTTGGGGTTAAGAAGCCTGGGGGAAAGATGGGAGAAGCTCATATTAAAAGCTTCTTTGAATTCCCTACTTAATAAACACACACACACACACCCCTGAATACTTCGCTTCTTTATTAAGAGTCATTGAATTGATATATTTTGTTAAGTAGTCTAGGCAGATTAAAAATTATTCCTACTTAAATATTTGTATCTCGCAAGCGCACACTTGTCTCGTACAGACACTAGCTTAATATTCCATATCTGTAAAGAATCTGATGCTAATTGAGCAGGTTTTCTTCTGGTATTAATTTTAATTATTTAGAGCAGCATGAAGCTCTTCGTAATTTCCCACCTGACAACTGGGACCCAAAAGAACAGCTGCCTATGGTTTTATGCTTCTCTGAACACACTGGATATCAGAGAGTCAATGAGCTTAGGCACTAATTCTCTGTGTGTTCCACTGAGGTTATGAAAATGAATCCTTTCGGAGGAGTTCAGAGGGATCTGCAACGGAGAATGATGTCCACGCCACTGTGCAAAGTAGGATGACAGTCGCTGATCTCAAAGGAGCTGCGGGGAGAGCAGCACCCCGCTGAAAAGAACACAGCCCATAGTTAAATAATAAATCACAGTCATGTAGCCAGCCTGCAACAGCCACCACCTATCAGAAAGGCACCATGACCACATAGTGCAAATACTCAGTTCCACACAGCTGTATATCTTGATGGTATGCAATTGAAGTAGTTCCCTGTTTGGCCCTCTGAAAGAAGATGAATACTATTTGTTTATGATGAATTGAGATGAAATGATATTTGAATGTATCCAGTGCAAAAAAAGTACAATGAAACCTAGTTCTATATCCCCACATTCAAACATACCCCCTAGCATGACTGAAAGAAGCAAATGCCCAACATATACATAATTTAGCACAAACATCTTTTGACACTTCACTTATTTTTTTTCTTCTCTCGTGAAAGAACAAAAGGCTTCCTGCACAAACACAAGGTATTATATGTGCTCTCAGATATGCCGATTCAGGATACAATGAACCATATGAATTATTCATCTTGAAGTTGCAATCGTTTGCGGATAGGAGAGAGCAGAGGCCCGGAATAAAAAGGTAAGGAACAAGAGTTCCTAGAGTTCTCTAACAAGAGTTAGAGAAATGGACAGAGAGGAAAGGGGCTCACCATAGCAAAGAAAGCAACCCTCTCCATAATTCATCTCTAAAGCTGAAGTATAACAAATGAAAGGGCCGTGATTAAAAAGAAGCAGTGAACATTGTAAAAAAATAATAAATATTCCCAGTGAGTAAAGATGTACAGGGGAAAAGAGCCACCATTTAACCTATCATAGCTGAAATAGAATTTATTGATTCCGACCCTCTCTTGGCAAATACATGGCCAGCTATTGGCTCTGAAACTCTAGCCATCTCTGTGAAAACATTAATACTGACAGCATTTCAACCAATGCGACTTAAAAGCGAAGGACCTGCCTTTCTAATATTTAGAACCCTAGTAGCTCATAGAGCTACTGACATATATCCGTGATCAGTAAACAACGTTGGGTGAATCACCTTCTCACCAGTACCAGGAAACAGACATAATAATGGCTTCCTCAGGACAACTGCTTTTCCATTGAAAAGACATGGCCTCCTCTTTCCCTTAACTCTTTTTGGCTCCCTGAAAGAAGAACTTGCATCACAGCTATACTTCTGAAGTTTAACCTGGAAGCACGGTAGAACAAATTGATGCACAATGAGACTAGGAGTCGGAAAATCATTTCAGAAGATACCACTGCATTCCCGTCGAGAGCACTCTCATGGACTGAAGGAACGTCTGGGAAAGAAAGACTGGAGGACAGAGGCCGCCATTACACAGGGAAGGATCAAAAGGACGCCTCAAACACATGCCAAGGCACGGAAGGACAAATTGTTGCTGTTTCAACCTTATTGAATGCAAAACTGGAGAATTCGAGAAGCAAACAGATAGAACTTCTAGCAATATTAGACTGGATAAAAATAGGCACAAACAGAGAAGAGAAGCAAGAGTCCAAGCTCAGTTTGAGAGGTAATACAGCACTTTATGTAATATAAATGTAGTATATTTACTTCCAAATAAAAACTGCATGAAGTATTTTATTGTTCATTAAATTTTACGTTCCTAAATAATTCAGATAGAGGCTTAATTTAAAAGTCAATACGTACTACAAGTCATAGAAGACAAAAGAAAGCATTATTTTTAAAAATTATGCCACACCCTTTTCCACTCCCGGTTGATTTCCAGAGCCAGCCATATGCGATCATATTACATTCCATTATGTTCGTTCAATCATATTTATCCTCTTCTGTTTCATAACTTTATCTTCAAATTTAACATCTAACTTTAACTTCAAATCTAAAACTGATATATTTTTAAAATCTAGATAATATCCATAGAATTTCTCCAATGAAAAGTACTTAGTTTTGTCATGTTACTTCCCCTTCCCTAGTACACACATACGTATACATTTTTTCCCTCCTTCGAGTTTTCCAGCATAGACAGTCACAAATTTTAGGTAATTCAATTTTCAGAGTTGACATAATTTACAGTAATGTAAATATTAGTCATAGCTAAGTCATGTAGGATACCGTGATAACATTTTCTTTCTTTTACAACCTTTCAATTTCCCTGAAGTTATACATTGCCAGGCTCTAGAAAGAAACCGTCAATCCTTTTGGTCATGCCCTTCAGTCAGTATACTGAGCAATCTATCTGCTTTGTGTTTTCCATAGACATCAATCCAGACGCCTCCATCATCTTGCACTTACTTGGACTGATTTATTGCCAGCCTGCCACTCTCCTGACATCCAGCAATTTCCTTACCTTTTCTATTTTCAATTCTTTGTCTTTGTTTTGTTTTGTTGAATCTATGTATTCCTTTTATTACTTGCTTCCCCATTTTGCTGGAGCATTCCTACCAGTGGTTTCCTTAGAAAGATGTATGGGAGAACAATTTTCTGAGAAATTACTTGCCTTACCTCATGCTTGATTGATAGTTTGACTTGGATATATAATCTAGTTTGGAAATTAGCATTTTTCAGTGTTGAAAGCAACTCCAATTTCTTAACTTCCAGTATTTTTTTTTTAAGTATATTGCCTTCTGACTCTCATTCCAGTGTAGTATCCTTTATTTCCTGCCTAGAGCTATAATATCTCCTCTCTAAAAACCTATTGCCAATGTTTTTCTTTCTTGTATTTCATACTTACAGAGTCCTATCCATCTGGGTTTCATGTCCTTTACAGGAAATTATGCATTGCATATATAATTGATACATAGATATACATAAACATTCATATGAATACATGGATATGCATTCATAAGGTATATAAAAATATATAATAAAAATCATACATACACATACATATGCCTAGCTTTTTTTCCCATTCATTTTCTTTTTTCTTTTTTGTACTCTTATTTTATTTGGGATCTCCTAGACTGACTTTCTAATTTTCTAAGACTTTGTCTTCTATTCCTTTACCTTTTTTCCATAGGAAAGTATTCCCAACTTTCTCTTCCCTCCCTTCTACTTAATGTTTTTATTTCCATTATCAATTTTTATATGTTCTGAGAATTAGATAGAGCACTCTAATCTTATTTCAAAAATAAAAGGTCTCTTAACTAAGGAGGATTTTTTATAGTCTTCTTTTTTTTTTTTAAAGATTCTATTTATTTATTGGATAGAGAGAGAGAGAGAGAGATCACAAGTAGGCAGAGAAAGGCAGAGACAGAGAGGGAAGCAGGCTTCCTGCTGAGCAGAGAGCCCCATGTGGGACTCGATCCCAGGGCCATGAGACCATGATCTGAGCTGAAAGCAAAGGCTTAACCCACTAAGCCACCAGGCGCCCCAAGTTTTCTAAACTTTTCCTATTTCCTGCACTGTGTTGTCTCTGTTTTTGATTTTGTCCTTTTCTTCTTTTTATCCAGTTTGTCATTTTGACTTTCTCATTATGTTCAAAACTGTCCTCAAATACGTGTAATCTTGGTATCTCCATATTTAAGAGTAAGGCTTTGAAGAGCTCATTAGGAGATCTTTGTGCATGGACTTCCCTTCTGATATGGGGGCTTTGCCAAAGGATGATCAGTTGGTGACCCAGCCATTTTGCTAGTGAATGCCAGAACGTCAGTCTTTGTAGGACTTACCTCTTGGGCCAGTATCTTCAGAAACTAAGTCTCCAAATATCTAATTATTGGATTTAAGAGAAAAGGAACCTAGGAATTTCCCAACTCAAGGGAGACTTCATTTAACTCTTTAGCGTTTCCTTTTTTAGGTTAATGATACCTCTTTTAGAATGAGGACACTCTTCATATCTCCTGGTTTCTCCAAATTCAGAGCTTCTTGGGTACAACTGAAAGTTGAGATCAGTGAAGAAGAGACTGGGAATAAAACTTTGAAACATTCTCAACCAATCTCTAGCCTACCCTGAGCCCAACTTCTCACAATCATCTGTGACTCCAATTTCTAAACTCTTCCAGAGCTCTGATGAACAAATGGGTTTCTTCCTCAATGTAGTACGAGTTGATCATGTATCATCCCAAAGCAGGTACTTAGCTTTTTTGCTCTTCTAAGTCAACGATCACTCCTTTCAACTTTATTAGCATCCCTATCTGGCATTATCTTCTCTTTTACAATCGTTATCCTCAAGGATTTAAGTCTCATCATCCCTTAATTTTACTTTAATGGCGTTTCAGGAGAAAGTGAAGATAAATGCAATTGTTTAGGCCACCATGTGTCATCATAACTCTAGTACTTTTAAACCATTTGTTTAACAGCAACATAAGCTGGAGTAGCTATATTTTGACATAGTTAAATACTTTTTACAATTATACCAAATATTTACTTTTTACCATTAGAAATTACTTAAAATTGATAATAAAATACATTGTGCTTATTAAATAAAATTAGAAGTCTGTTCTTTGTTTGCTTGATGTGAGTCAGCTACAACAAAGAAGCATGATAAAAATAATTTTAACCTGCTATCAGGCTCCTTTATCCTAGGTCTTTTTCCCTTGAATCTAGGAATTCAGAGTTATTCGCACCTGACGTTTCTATAAAATGGAAGGACACATCGTTTATTTTGATTATAATGGGATTTTCTGATGCAAAACAAATACAACTTTTTGTAGTTTGAGATGACATGTTTTTTTTCTTAGAAGAGAAATAAGGTTTAAAAATGAAAAGATTGACTAAAGGTTAATAATAAATTGTATAACTAACTATCCTGATGTTCAAAACCTATTTCAGAAGTCAAGGAATCTAGCATGCTTAAAATAATTATAGTAGAAGCCTTGTAACAAAACAGATGATTACCTAGAGGCAGAGTAGTTGTGTCTCTGAAGCCCAGTCATGCACAACAAAATTTAATCTAACAGTCTAGAAAGTATCAATACTATCTTTCTGAAACTTCAGATGGGGGTTACACTCATAAATTTAAAGCTATTTTTTTAAATTTATATCTTCTACCTACATTTTATATTGCTAAAACAGTTTTATTCTGTTTTTGCAAGATGATATATTCATTTATAAAAATCTAATTAACAAAAGGCAAAGAAAAAAATTAAATCAGTCTAAAATATATCAGCTGAAGATAACAAGTATACAGAGATTCATACTTATCAATATTTTTACATGCTAAATTAATCAGGTAACAGAGGAAGCCTTGCCACCTAATTATCAGTTGCACAAAATCCTTCAGGAAAGGAAGGTAAAACCGGAGACATCATTATTTGGGAAGAAAACCTATATTTCTAATACTCCATTTGCTCATTTCCTCAAATATTCTATAAAGAAAAAAAAATTTATACAGTAATGTAAAATATTCCTTATTACAGTAAGTAACAAATATCAGAGGAGAAAAAGATTCATCTATCCAAATTTCCATAACAAGAGCACCTGGCCCGCCTACTCCCACGCATGGCCAGAAAGAAAGAAAAAAAAAATTATGCTCTGACTCAGACCTTGTACTGGGAGGGATAATTTCAAAATTCAGCAGGACGTACTATTTAGTGTCTGAACATAAATGAGTCACTACTGCTATAACACAGGACAACTTTGCGACAGCATAACTAAAGGATGGGGGAAATGTGAGATCACTAGGCAAACATGCAGATATTGAATAGGAAAAGCTGTTTCTATAAGTGACCCTTTTATAATGGGGTCAATATCTCAGAGCATTTGTGACATCTGAATCAGTCTGCTCGATGTGTCAAGCTAAATTTTCGCAGTCTGAAGAACTACAGCTGTTACAAGAGATGAGGCTTTGAGCTACCACAATTAATTAGCAGAAAGACACGTAATTAGAAACCTTCCTGGAGTAGCAGGGAGGATTCTGATGAATTTACAGGAACTTAGACCTAGGAGACCTAATTGCACATTTTATTTTTACAAGTATGTCTCTTTTTTTAAGCTGTCAAACTTTTACTCACTTCAGTATGCACTGGTTTCCAATGCAGCTACAGCATTCCCTGATCCCAGCCCAACGCCAACACCATGGAGTTAATCATTCTCCCCTATGTATTATTATTGTACCTTCTATGGTCTCAGTTTCACAAGTGGTATAGTATCCTGATTGATTGTATATAAATATGAATTCTTGTATCTCTAATATCTATGTACCTGTACCTAGTTAATGGCCTATATCCAGTAAAAAAAAAAAAAATCTAACAGTTTTAGTTAGGATTTGTGCAGGATTTGTGCACATAGTTGAAGATTGCTTATTATGGTGTCTTTTTTAAAAATTAACATATAATGTATTATTTGCCCCAGGGGTACAGGTCTGTGAATAATCAGGCTTACACATTGCACAGCACTCACCATAGCACATACCCTCCCCCATGTCCATCACCCAGCAACCCTATCTGTACCCCCACCCCACCCCTCATCAGCCCTCGGTTTCTTGAGATTAAGAGTCTCTTATGGTTTGTCCCCCTCCTGGTCCCATCTTGTCTCATTGTTTCCTTCCCTACCTCCCACAACCCCCCACCCTGCCTCTCAAATTCCTCATATCAGAGAGATCGAATGATAATTGTATTTCTCTGACTTATTTCACTCAGCATAATTAAAGATTGCCTATTATATGCAAAGATCATTTTATATGTCAGGGTCTAGGATACTAGGTTTATTCACTTAAGAAAATCCTATTAAATGCACTACCCCATTCAATAGTATGACAACAACCTTGATAATCAGTATGACATAAATGTTTTCTGATAGCTCATACTGAAGAAACACATTATCCCCCCATTTAATTTGGGGGAAAATAGGTTTGAAAAATAATCTACCACTTGTTTTTTATATGTAACTTTATCTAAATAAAAGCAAATGCTCCTAATCTTATTGTAAAAACTACAGAGTAACAGAATGTGTAATATTTAGTAGACTACCAAAACTCAAGCAAGGTCAACATTCATTTTAAAGGAAATTAAAATGTAGAGAAGTTTTACCTTTACTTATTAAAGAATAAGGAAGGGGGCGCCTGGGTGGCTCAGTGGGTTAAAGCCTCTGCCTTCGGCTCAGGTCATGATCCCAGGATCCTGGGATAGAGCCCCACATTGGGCTCTCTGCTCCGCAGGGAGCCTGCTTCCTCCTCTCTCTCTCTCTGCCTGCCTCTCTTCCTACTTGTGCTTTCTCTCTGTCAAATAAATAAAATCTTAAAAAAAAAAAAAAAAAGAATAAGGAGGGGCCCTATAAAAAATTATGTATTTCTAAGATATAGTGGCTACAGTTATTCCCAAGATTACCTTTAGCCTTTTTAATCTAGTGGTGGTCTTCACTAATATCTGTGACTTACGGCTTTGTTCAGCTCATTGTGTAGAACATCATCTCTCAGGAATGTATTTTACTTAAGGTGCTGGAGGCCAGTAATAAAGAATTTTGCATTATAACAGAAGAAGTAATAAGAAATCTTAAAAATAATTATGTATTCATTCACCATACACAACCTTATTACCAAAAGAGACCCAACCATAATGTTCTACAGTTACTCTTGTAATATGGATATATCAGAAGCAGAATTTATTGCTAAAGGGTAGTTTTAATTAGAATCAAGTAGGGTATAACTGAAGTTTAAATTTAAAAAAATTAAAAAATAAAAAAACTTTTGTTCTTCAAAGCATTAAAAATTATTTTGAAATGCATAATTAGAAAACATTATTCAAAATCCTTTGATTTGATACAAAGAAATATTTGCAGCTACTGTAGAACGTAAATGTTAATCAGAATTACTAAATAAATGTTATTATGAATTATTTAAATGTGCTAATAAGTAATAGTCTAAAGATCTATATCACTTAAGTATTTGCTATAAACTGGGAATCCAAGGACAATGTGGACATTCCTGAAGGGACATTCCCATCTTTATATTCCTGTACTTACCAATATTTATTAAAGAAAAGGACAGTTGCCACTAAATGATAATAGTAGAGTCACATTATCAAGTCCTCTGAGGTCCCCCTTGTTTCTTTTCTTGCCTATATATTTCAGAAGTTACCAAAATCCAAGTTTCCCATTCACTTCTATAATACTCTTAATGTCTGGGTGGCAGTATTTTTTATTTTAAATTTCATATTGAAAGTTCAATCACACTATGGAGTTTATTTAAAAGGAAGGCTCCCCCAAACAGTTTTTATAATAGTAAGAGTTAAGGTAGGTACAATTTAATTAATGAGTAAAAACAAGGGTAAAAGTCCAATCATTTTTGTCTGACTTGGTGAACTGGAAAAAAATAATTTCTCTCAGGGCATCTGGATGGCTCAGTCAGTTCAGTAGTCAGCTCTTGCTTCAGCTTAGGTCATGATCTCAGGGTCATGACCACATAGGGCTCCTAGCTCAGGAGGGAGTCTGCTTGAGATTCTCTCTCTGTCCCCCTCCCTTTCTCCCTCCCCCTGCTCATGTGTTCTCTCTCTCTAAATCTTAAAAAAAAAAAAAAAATAACAATACTAATAATAATTTCTCTCTATATCATATAGATATGATACTAACATTAAAGAAAAAATATAAACGTTGATCTTAGACCAAACTATGCTCAGTAGTTGTAGTTGTTATTGTTTTTTTATTTTGAGGGGGTATGTTAAAGTTGGTTCTTTTATTTGCTCATTTTTTTGCTTTTTTTTTTTTAAATTCTCAGAAAAAAGAGCAAAGATTGTTTCATGTAAAAAGGAAGAATACATCTACATGAGTTCAATGTCTCCTATTATTTCATTCAAACTTTTGGTTTTATTACTATATGAGCAGCAATCATATAAACGTGATTCAAATTCATTTCTAAAGGCCTATATGAATAGGATTACAAAAAAACTAAGAAGTATTAGGAAGACTATTGAGCAAACAGAGCTATATTTTAATCAGTAAGCAACTTTTTACTCAGTAAATATTTATTAAACTGTCCAGTACATCAGGCACTATGTGAGGCAGGCAGACATAAAGAATAAGAACTTAAATGGGCCTTCACAGACGTTAGCGCTTTAGGAGACAATGAAATAAATGAACAAAAACTGTATAATTATCAATTTGTAATCACTGCTCTAAAAGCAATGTAGGAGTCTAACTCAGAAAAACAATGCTGGGTGGGGTTTCTGACTCGAACAAGACAGTCAAACAGGGCTATTTTAATCAATTGACCCTCACACTGAGATCTAAGGAATGAAGACAAAGCACTGACCTGGGAAAGGAAATAATACGCAAATACTCCAGAAAGAATGGGTGGCTCAGTCTGTTAAGCATCTGCCTTCCGGCCCCTTGGGTCATGATCCCAGGGTCCTGGGTTCGAACCCACATTGGGATCCCTGCTCAGCAGGAAGCCTGCTTCTCTCTCTCTCTCTGCCTTTCTCCTGGCTTACTCGTGCACTAGGTCTCTTTCTCTATAAAATAAATAAATAAAATCTTTAAAAAAAAGAATAGGCAAATACTTTTAGATGAGAATGAAGATTAAAAAAAGGTCCAGGAACTGAAGCATTTTGAGAGGTCAAGAGAAATGAAATGAAATCAAAGAAGAAAAGAAAAAACAGACCATACAAGGGCTGACAGACCCTGATAGAAATAAAAGGTTTCATTCCAAATGAATAATATTTTATATAGCAGTAAATGGGAACGAGGAAAGCTCTTCTGTGATTTCCCATACAGATCATGCTGTCCATATAAAACAAAACCGAAAACACTAATTCATGTAAAACTAGAGTTTTATTCAGAATATTTGTGGGGGGGGGGGAAGCATCAGTGTTTTGCTTCCTTTTGCTATCCTAAGTATGCAGGAAAGGCAATATTTTTGCAGTAATTATTTTTATCTCCTGAAGAATAGATACTATCAACTCATTTTTTTCTACTAAGGGCAATTAGCAAATGACAGTTAAAAATGTTATGGATATAATATGAATGTATAATATACTTTCTAAAATTAAAATATCTATTACACTCATATAATCTCTCTTTCAAAACAGAGCCAAAATATTTCAATATAATACTAAGGAACTAGTATCTGGACTACCAATATTAATGATTATAAAAAACAGTTGATGGCAACTTCCAAATTTAAATTTTACAAAAATATGTAAGTTGATAAATAACATCCAAATGTAATTAATTTTACACTGCAATTTAAATTTACACATTGCAATTTCATTATTATTGCATAAAAGCTGCAAGGGTAGGAAAGTGAACAGCTAAAAGGAGGTTTGTTATGTGACTACTTTGTGAATACTTGGGTGAATATTTTCTAAGTTTAATGAATCTAAATATGCAAGTATTTTACATTGACTACAAAATGTTACTTGTTGTCCCAATCATACATAATGAAAAAGCAGAGTTGCTAAGAGTAGCCTTATAGAATTTTATTAATTTCTACTAACATATTAGATGACAAAAATAATCTGGTATCTAATTTTCAAAAATTTCATTCTATTTTTAATAAGTTTTTTACATAAATGAGGAATGTTTGCATTAAATTGTACATTGTGGGGGTGCCTGGGTGGCTCACGGGGTCATAATCTCAGGGTCCTGGAATCGAGCCCCACATCGGGCTTTGCTGAGCAGGGAGCCTGCTTCCCCCTCTCTCTGCCTGCTTCTGCCTACTTGTGATCTCTCTGTCATAAATAAATAAAATCTTTAAAAGAAAACTGTACATTGTGTTTGATAAATTATATACTTTTATATTCTACAATGAGAGTATGTTTAACATTTATTCCTTAAAAAAAGAATGTTCCATGGGCATTTAAACTCTGTGGGAGAGCAAAATCTTCATTTAACTGTGCCCATTATTAAAACTCTAGATTTTCAGGGTTTTAGTAATTCATGTAGTATCATAAAGAATATATTAATTAATGATAAAAATTTCATTTATGCAGTTGCCATATATTTTCAAATGTTAATACCCAATATAAAACTGGGTACACTTAAATGGTGGCACAAACTCTCAGAGCTCAGTTTGAGGATAAATAGTAAAAAGACCTGAAATGTGCACAGCCTCAGCTCTATGGTCTCTAATTTGCAAAGTTTATTCATGGGAATCATCCAGGATTTGGGAATGACTAACTCTAAGGATATGTATCCCAGCATTACTTACTTACAGAGAAACAGAAATCAAACTTAATTGTCTACTGAGAGGGGACTGCTCAATTAACTTTATTATGTCCAAACGATAGTTTAGGCAGGCACAAAAGGCATGTTATAAATGAAAAGGCAGTAATACATGGAACAGAAACTGTAGTGATGTGTTAGGGAAATGATACAACAGAATTTTTAAGACTCAAAGCATCAGTTGTTACCAGTTTCAAAGGGCCCTAACTCTACCACTAATTAATCTTTTGATTTTGGGGGTGCCCCAGGGGCTCAGCTGGTGGAGTGTGTGACACTTAGTTTCAGCTCAGGTCGTGATCTGAGGGTGGTGGGATTGAGCACAGCATGGAGTCGGCTTGGGATTCTCTCTCCTTCTCCTACAGCTCTTCTCCCCCATGTGTGCTCTTTCTCTCTCAAATAGACATTTTTTTAAAATCCTATGATTTTAAAATATATATTTATCTGAGTTTTAGATAACTTCTCTCTAAAATGATAATTATGATAATTATGAAGATTAACTGAGAAGATAAATTTGCAATATTTATAGCAAGAGTCCGATTCATGAATGCACATACACACAAAATATGTCAGCATAACCTAACTTTTAAAGTAAATATTTTTATAGAAATAGTGGAATGATATACACCAAAAATATAAATCATGGCTATCTCACGGCTAAGATAAGATTTAAAGTTTTTCTCATTCTCATATTTCTTATATCAAACATGTTTATTTTATAAAACAAAAAATATACTTTACTGTAAAATAAGTACAAAAAAATAAAACTGTCTTATATATTGGTTAATTATATCTACCAATTATTTAAATACATTTGTAAGTAATATATATTATTTTCAATCAAGTTTATTTATATCCCACGCTTCTATGAAAGAAATCATACTGTTCTAAAAGAATTAGATGAATAACATTTAAGCCACTACATTTTCAATCTTAATGTTTGGTTTCTTTTCTATCTGACTCTCAAAGTATCAAAGGCTGCCAATGCAGACAGGTAAATACTTTCAGTTTGCTTGATTTCATTGTTTTCTATTTGTTATATTTGCCATTTTAGCTTAATTAAAAATTGAAGGAAAAAATAAAGTTATATTTGTCTTCATTAATTTTTTACGGACACTAAAGGAATTATACTTGTGTTCAAAATGCTAAAAGCATTTAGTCTTCCAGTCAGCTGTATGTGCTGGGTCATTAGACAATGTGAGAAAGCCAGAGAATGTTGTTTTCATCCAGCTCTTTTGAATACCAAGATAATGAGACTTCTGGCAAAAAACCATCTTCTTATTTGTTCCCGTAGTCAGTACACCAAATAAACATAGTGAATATCAACAATATGTAGGAAATATTGCAAGGAAATCTAACACTAGTGAGGTGCGCTATCAATGATCTTATAGCTCCAGAGACAAATAGGTTGTTCAAACCTTTGCACATCACCTTTTCCTTTAAAAAAAATACTAGAACCTTACTTAATTTACTCGATTCATATTTTCATAAGAAATAAATGATCATCTATTTTGTTTTGCAACCTTAAACAGCAGGCCTTCTCTCCTGACTCAAATGTCCAATCACCCGAGCAGCAGTAATAGTGTTTTAATATGGCACAGAAATGCATGAGATTAACTTATCCATCATTATACCTGTGATAATGTGAAGGTTCAAAGCTAGTAGGAGTGATCACAATGGCTTCTGCACCCTTCACCATGCTTCTTCATATTACACTGTTGGGGGATAAAAGGACAAATAGCTTTTTCTCTCTCCTGTTCTGGATTTTTAAGCCTATCACCCTTCCATATAAAGGAGTCAGTTACCTCTGGGCCATTGTAGCTATTAAGATTTGCATTAATTTGCTAGGGCTGCCTTAGCAAAGTATGACTCTTCTAGATGCTAGAAGTCTGACTTCAAACTGTCGGCAGGGTTGGCTTCTTCTGAGACCTATCTCGTTGACTTGTAGATGGCCAAACCACATTCACCCTGAGTCTTAAGATGATCAACCTTTGTGCTCATCTGTGTCCTAATCTACCATATTGGATGAGGGCCCACCACAATGACCACCTTTTAACTTAATTACCTCTTTTTAAATATTTTTTAAAAGATTTTATTTTTATTTATTTGACAGACAGAGATCACAAGTAGGTAGGCAGAGAGGCAGGCAGCAGAGAGAGAGAGGAAGGGAAGCAGGCTCCCTGCTGAGCAGAGAGCTAGGTGTGGGGCTGGATCCCAGGACCCTGGGATCATGACCTGAGCAGAAGGCAAAGGCTTTAACCCACTGAGCCACCCAGGCACCAGAACTTAATTACCTCTTTAAAGATCCTATCTTGGGATGCCTGGGCGGTTCAGTCAGTTAAGCATCCAACTCTCTAACCAGGTCTCAATTCTGGCTCAGATCATGATCTCAGGGTCAGGATATCTATCCCCAACTAAGGCTCCATGCTGAGCCTTGAGTCTGCTTAAGATTCTTTCTCCCTCTCCCTCTGCCCCACCCTCTGTGTATGCTTGCTCTCCCTCTCTTTCCTTCTAAATAAATAAATACCCTATCACAAATACAGTCACATTTGGAGAAACTGGGAGGCGAGCTGAGTCTCTTAAAAATTATTTTGAGGAAGGACACAAATCAGCTCACAGTAAGATCCAAGAGGAAAAACAATACAGAGCCTCTTTCTACAATGGGGTAAACATTTATTGGAAGTTGTACAGATACCCCATGAGACCTGAAAATAGAAGATTCAGGAAGAGTTGGAATTTAGCATCTATGTTGCCCTCACACCCTACACAAAGTTGGAGACAGTCCCCTGTGACCTTCTTTGACCTCAAAAAGCCAAGAAGGAAAATTTCTGCAACTTGTTCTGTATGTGGCTGTGATAAAGTACTTTAGGGAAATATGGGGAATATGATACAACTGCATTTTTTTTTACTAATCTTGCAAATTTTGTGTAAGTTTAAAATTATCTTAAAATTATTTTAAAAATAGAAACAATTAAAAAAAAAACCCACAAAGAGGAAATGAGTGAGGTTAGTTTTCCTTGTTCTTGAGGCTCAGAATATGCAGAGAGACTCTAGAAAACAGAACTTATTAAAAGCTCTGTTACAGTATGGGCCCAAAGAATCCTTTGCCCTTCAACCCCTGTGGGATTCTTGCATTAGGTTTATTTCAATCACCAGACCATAATCCCAGGAGGAACAGATACAAATTTTAAGTCCAGAGAGAAGGTTAAGTAAAATGACCAGAACATACATTAGTGAAACAGAACATAAAATCAAAAAAGAGGAGCTCATGAAAAACACTAAAATAAATGCAGGGAGGGGTGCCTGAGTAGCTCAGTCAGTTAAGCACCTGATTCTTGATTTCAGCTCAGGTCATGATCCAGGGTCCTGAGATCCAGCTCCACGGGGCTCCAAACTCGAACTCAGCGGGGAGTCTGCTTGGGATCCTCCCACGCTTGCAATAGCTCTCGCTGGCTCTCTATCTCTCAAAATAAATAAATAAATCTTTAAAAGATAAATAAATAAATGCAGGGCGTAACATAAAATCATGAGTTTACATGAACAAAAAATTAAGCAGACGAGTTAAAAAAGAGAGTAATCATTATAGGTATCGGAACTATGAGACTGAAAGTTCAAATGTAAGAAGTTCAGACTGAAAAAAAAAAAAGAAATGGAAATAAAGGAACAGCTAAAGGATGTGGAGAAGAGATCCAGGCAACCAAACAACCACACGAATAACTAAAATATTTTAAAACAATATCGAGGCTACAAAGTAAACATACACTAGAAAGAAGCACACATGTGCTGGAAAAAGACCTGAATCTGAAGATCAGAACGGCTCCCAGAATCATAAAGCAGATGTATCAGAAATGACCCTCACCTAGGCATATTCTGGTAAAATTCTTGAATTCCAATAAATAAAGCTTAGACATAATGAACACACTGCACTCAGAAGAAAAAAACAGATCTGCCCTAGACATCTCATCTGAAGCATGGAGAATAGAAGACAGGGAGATAAAATCCACAATGTACTGAGAAACAAGACTATAGCCCATGAAATAAAGAGGTACTGTGTGGAAACACACAATTTAAATGCTTAAACAGGGACGCCTGGGTGGCTCAGTTGGTTGGACGACTGCCTTCGGCTCAGGTCATGATCCTGGAGTCCCGGGATCGAGTCCCGCATCGGACTCCCAGCTCCATGGGGAGTCTGCTTCTCTCTCTGACCTTCTCCTCATTCTTGCTCTCTCTCACTGTCTCTCTCTCAAGTAAATAAATAAAATCTTTAAAAAAAAAAAATGCTTAAACAATAGCCTTGAAAGAGAAACTGAAGGGACACACTCTCAGGGAAAATTCTAATAAGAAAAATCTGTCTCTTGGGGCACCTGGGTAGCATATTCGGGTAGCATATTCGGTTAAGTGGCCAACTCTGGATTTCAGCTCAGATCATGATTCCAGGGTCCTGGATGTAGCCCAGAACTGTACTCTCTCTGCTCAGCGGGAGTGGATTGAGATTCTCTCCCTCTCTCTCTGTTTCTCCCATGCGTGCTCTCTCCTTCTCTCTCTCTCTCCTTCTCTCTCTCTACATCAGGAAGGAAGGAAGGAGGGAGAGAGAGAAGGAAAGAAGAAGGTAAGAAAGAAAGACTCTTTCTCTTAAAGTTGTACCAGTAGGACAGAGGAGGGTAGTAAAAGTAAGAAAAAAACAGTATCGATGTGGGGAAACCACAGATCTTATTTATTTAGGTCACTGAAAAAACAGAAGGGAAAAGGAGCCATGCAAGGATTCAAAAAGCACAAGAAAACTTCCAAATTAAATACCACTGGGGAAAACAGAAAGAAAACCAATTTGATCAGAGTGGGGGGCGGGGGCGGGGTGAGAAAAGCATAAGAGGCAGCAACTTTGAAAAACAATAAACAGTCCCATGGAAGGAATAAAACTGAGATTTTGTTTGTTTGTTTGGTCAGTAAGCTAATTATGAATGGACTGAATTCTTCCAATTAAAAAAAGAAATTATCCTATTAAATCAGAAATTAAAAATTCAATAGATACTGTTTAAAAGAAACACTCTGGCCAAAGGTTGAAAATGTTGCAGAGGAAAAGATGTGCAAAATAAACAAATAAATAAAATAAAGTGAGACAACATTACAAGGCAAAGTGATTTTTTAAAAAATTCGCCTGTTCAATTGGAAATAAAATGTCATTCTCTATTGATGACATGAAGAAAATGAGGAAATTAAGACTCTAGAAATTAAATTCTGAACACGACAGAATACAATCATTGCCTTTCACAGTATAGCTAATTCCATATATAAATCAAGGCCACAAATATCAGAATTAATTAAAATTTAATTTATTTTCTGGTCTTTTTTTTTTTCTTAATAAGTTTTTTTTTTCTTTTAGAATAAGCTCTATGCCCAATGTGGGGCTTGAACTCATGACCCCGAGATCAAGAGTCAAATACTCTATCAACTGAGCCAGACAGCGCCCCTCACTGAATTTTAATTCATCACTGATTATGCTTTGCAAATACTGGATGATATTATTAATTCTAAAAATTTTAGATTAATGGCACCAAGTGAGAGGAATTTTTTTAAAATGTATTATTTGTTTTGTGGTATGGGACTACTAGGGTCAGAAAAAGTAGACAAAGTCTCTCGAAAGCCTAATATACATTTTACTTATTAACAAATGACAATATCAGAATCACTAAGCATTACGAAGGAACTAGATATTGAATAAGGTATTTTAGTGATTTTATATAATAATTAATTTAGCCATTTAAATAACTGCTTTAAGCATATTTAACACACTGTTCTTTTTTTTTTTTTAAAGATTTTATTTATTTATTTGACAGAGAGAGATCACATGTAGGCAGAGAGGCAGGCAGAGAGAGAGAGAGGAGGAAACAGGCTCCCTGCCGAGCAGAGAGCCCGATGTGGGACTCGATCCCAGGACCCTGAGATCATGACCTGAGCCGAAGGCAGAGGCTTAACCCACTGAGCCACCCAGGCGCCCTTAACACACTGTTCTAAACACTGATAGGACAGAACAATTCAAGTTTTATCTCTCACTGAGATCTGCTGATTTGTGTTTGTTTATGTTCTTGATTAACTCAATAATTTCCTTTCATTACTAGCTGCCTTTATAAACATGAGTCAATCTATTTATTCTCTGATCAACACTGGGGGAAAAAAGAATATCCAATATCTTCATCACTGCTGGTTCTACCTCCAATTCCTTTCTCACCACCCCCATTTATCATAAAGACAAAAATCCGGCTCCTTGCAAGGAGACGAGCCTGAAGTATTTTCCCTCCTCTCTAATAACAAGAATTAAATACAACGGAATGGTTTTGTTATTTGAAGCATAAGGAAAGAATTAATGTGACTGAATCAGGATTTACTGGGCAAATCAAAACATTTCATGTGGTAATACTTGACCAGTTAACACCACAAGTGAATCAGAAAAAGATACGTCACGAGGGCACATGGGGCGGACTCCAGTCTTCACAGGTTCACGGGAGCTGAATATTATCCACTTTTAAAACATCAGCTGTACCATAAATACGATCGTGCATTTACATAAGCTATCAAGAGTCTTTGGGAGCTCACTGCTTCCTAAAATGTGCACATTATTTTCCTTTTTAAACACTGTCATTAAATGGGGAAGCGGGAAATTACTATTGTCACACAAACACAACAAAAATGTACGCTGCAGGCTCCCTCCGTAACGGACGCCTACTTATGTGGCAATAAAACACTGGCAGATCATAGGGATAATTCCCATGTGTGTGCGGCTGAGAGGAAAAGTATGGCCTGCCTTGACAGGAACTGCCTTTAAGTCTTTAAACTGTCCTCCTTCCAGTATTTATTCAGTAAGCCTTCTGCGCAGCAGAGAAATGCTGTTTCAAATCACTGAGCATGTCTGAAATACTTCAGGGAGAGCAGCTGAGGATCTCTGTGGTAACTAAAACATGGTTAACTTTTTCTGGGGCAGGCATTAGGGGCCAATTGCTGCTTCTTAATATGCTGATTTAGCTTCCAACAGTGATAGGGCAGTGGGTGTGAAATGTCAGCTAAGGACTAGAGACTACATTTAGTGAGGAGAAATTTGATCATGGAAGCGTAGCCACATGAAGCAGGCCTTGGTTCTCCAGGCCAGAAGACTGGCAGACATCTGACATCACTGAAATTAAAGAAAGAGCTATCCCCCTCCAAATTCCCAAAAGATAACATCATTCTCGATATTATAAAGCTCCCGTAAATCATCTGAGGGCAAAAGAATAACAGTGAGTACATTAGACACCTAGAAGAGGTGAATTGTCGCAAGTTCCTTGTATTCTACTAGAGAAACTCAGGGGCTGTCCGTGTTTTACCTTCCCCTCCCATGATGCCCCTCTCCCTCTCTTTCTCCCTCTCTCCATATACCCATCTATTTTAAAGGCCATCTATATGGATGACCACTGTAACTTCCCCTACAAATGGAACGTAAGAGTTTGTTTGCAGCTTCTAGCAGGAAATCCAGCTACTGAGATACCCCCTGAATGAAAACTGAACCTCCTCTTTCCAGAAGGTTGTCCTCTTTGTCACAGAATGCAGCTTCAGGAAGAGTATACCCAGAGCAAGCAGTGAGGAGGGAGGGAAGGGCACACCACCAGCCAACCAAATCAGTCAAATCAACCCTGATGATCCGTGGAGTGACCAATGTTGGAGCCAGATCTCCCTCACATCCAACTGCTCACTGTCTGTAATGAAATGTTGGTCACTTTAACATATCTTAACTTTAGAACCCCAAGTGATCCACTCAGCTCTGCATCTGGGCTTATAGCCCACCAGTGTGTTCGGAGCTAGTAAAATTTACTTACTGAGATGTCAACTAACTGAGCTATATGGAGAGAGTTGGTTTCACTGCTTAGATGAGAGTAATTACCTGCCTGGTATTTAAGCACAAGTTTAGAAACAAGACTAATTCTAATTATTTTTTATCTTTTACCACAACTGTGTATGTTGTAATATCTAGACCACAGTATCCCTAAGCCTCTCCCAGAATATACTTATTTTTCGGTGTAAGAGTCCCAGCACACCATGTGGCTTACAGACACTCTTAAATGGCTCATTTTCTCATATAAGCTGAAGCAATTACACTGAGCTTAATAAAAAAATTAAAAAATTTAAAAATTGGGATTCTGTGATCTCTGTCTTCATCAGCTGACACCCACACATTTTTACATAAGTACTAAAGAACAAGAGTAGGAAAAAGAAAGGAAGAAGGAGAGAGGAAGAGAAAGAAAAGAAATTATTAAGTGTAATAATACATGTAAAATACAGAGTATCTGACACATAGTAAGTCAGGACAGAATGAGGAGAAATGCTGCTATAAAGCTTGGGAATTAAATGGATCTGGATTCAAATCCTTGGGCACAGTATCACCATAAAATAGGGATTATGTTAACACCAAGTGCAGAAGTATATTAAGGATTAAATAAGTAAATGCAAATAAGGTTCTTAGCACAGTGCCTATTATACAGTTAGCACTTAGTAAATTATTGTTATCTCTATTATCCTTCTATCTAAAGTGTTATGTAAGATATTTGTTATTTTTGAAACATTGTACTATTTCAACTTAAAAATGTCATCACTCTACTGAGAAACTGTGGGGATTAATTTCATCTCAATGGATACAATTAGTGAGTCAAAATATGGTTACCAAAAAAAGGCATGGAATATTATATACTATGTATAGTATACGTGTAAATACTATAATAATAGAAAAATATATATATATATAATGTATTTTATCTCCTAAGTTTATACCAGCCCATTCAAGAGGGGATTGTTAATGTGTGCAGTCATCTAATGACTATGGACATTTCTGAAAAATTCAAACTCATTACAATTAACTGTAAGCAAAAATGATTATTGCATAGCCATGTTGTAAAGAAGTCTTCTGAGCAGATAAACATCATACTGGATGATTTATTTAATTCTCTTCCTTTTTAAGAGATCATATTATGTTGTTGTAAAGGAGGAAAAAAATGGCATAGGCAGTAAGGTACAGGGCAATAAATTCTCTGTAAACCCTCTCAGAGAAAATGAGTCATTATGACGTGTTATCAGACTTTGGAGTCAGCTGACCTGGAATTTCTGAGAAAAGACAGTGCAATCAGAAGCGATTGGATTGTCAGGCAACACGAGACCAACCTTTATAAGAGCAGCTGCAGTTGGGGAGTAATTGGGACTAAATGAATAAATTAGCCACAGACGGCGTAGACAGTCTTTTGTAACAAATGCCTCGGCTGTCAAGACACAACTTGATTTTTGCTCTTAACTGGGCCTCGATGGTGTCAGTTGTCCCAGAATACAAGGTCTGCCGATGGCAGGATCACTCATGCAGTGTGGCACGCTGGCGTCCTGCCTAGGGCTGAGATCATGCATGCAAGATAGAGCAGATGAGGTGGTATGTGTAATCAGCAGCTGCAACTCTTACACTGAGTTTTTTTTTTTTTTTTAATAAATCTGGAAGACAGATGTTTGCCCCAGCCAGCCTGTTAATTTTGCACTGATTATGTTGCCAACAACAAAGGCACTAATCTGCAGAGAACAGTATGAGTTTTTGACATTATTATAATAATTAAAAATATATCTATCATTTGAAATTAATTCCAGTTTTAGGAACTGTATTTAACTTATTACACGGGGCCAAGGGCAACCTTGTCACTCCCACCTGAGTCTATCAAAAGCCTTGGGATTTAAAAACAAATATAAAAAAGGGGAAGAAGGAATTAGTGGAAAGAATAAAGATTTCTATTTCCTTAAAAGAAAAGTATAAATGCCCTATATGTTTTTAGTCAACCATTTATATGGCCTAATTCTAATAAATAAAAATCAAACCTTTTTCCATATATAAAGATGTGTTATAAATAGTATTGGTATTGTCTATATCAAAAATACATAAACAGTGGCAGAAAAATATCAAAATAGTGCATCTCAATAGGAGACTGGTCAAATAAACAACAATATATTGACATAATCAAAATACTACAAAGCTATTAAAAATAATTATATACATTATTATCCAGTGACAAAAACATCTCCTGAAAATACTGGCCAATAACACACACACACACACACACATACAATGGCCTTAAAGGGTAATCACCAAAAAAAAAAAAAAAAGTCATTTACTCTAGTAGACTCTTCAGAGTTTTTGTGTTTCATCTTACACTATATGTTCATATAGTGTCAATTAGTTAAAACAAGGTATACTTGTATATTTATCAACATAAGTTTAAAATATAACAGAATCATCTAACATACATATCATCTACCATAGAACCCACAGAGAATAACAGCTCTCACTTTGGATCACATGCAAATGAAAAATGGTTAACTTGCAGTTATACTGGGATTTTTCTGAGGAGCCCCTTATAAATTACCATCTTTACTTCTGGCCTCTGTATTTTAAGGAAGTTGGAGAATAAATATTTGGTAAGTTCCAGAATACAGTACAAAATGAAAAAGGAATGAGAAACATGTCCAGAAATAGAGGAAAGCTAAAGAAACCAGGGTTCCTTAGGTTACAGAGCTTAGCATATTAAAAAACATGGGCTTTAAAGAGTCAGAGATGCCTGTGTTTAAAAACCTCTTTCACTTGGTTCTCTGGGTTAGGTAGTTTTGGCCTTGTTAATTAAGACCTCTGATCTTCAGACACCATAATGTGCCTGCCACATAAGCTTGAATTTGATAATATGTGTAAAGAATTTAAAACAATGCCCAGCAATAATGATCATTCAGCAAATGAGAATCATCATTACTTGCTAAGAACACAAAGCTAGGATGACCCGACGATGGTCTGTACCACCTTCAACCCTCCCAATACACACACACACACAAAATGAGATATTCTTGTAAGGAGAAGGCCAATGGAAATTCAATGCACATAGAGAACAGAAAACAAAGTAACTTTAAATTGGACAAGGACGTGGAGGTTAGAAATAATTTCTTGAAAAACAAGCTAAGCAACTAACAAGTTTTAATATTAAAACTTTGGAAACATCATCACTAAAAATGTGTGAGAGAAGAACTAGCCCTTCCTAACCTTGCTGGTTTAGCCCTCCCTAACCTTGGTGGTGTACCTATCTGAGAAGAGAAGACCTGAAAAATGAATTCCCCAAATTTCCTTTAAGATTGATGGTTCTATGATATTTTAATTAAAATTAACAGGGCTTTCTGTCATTCTAATGGTAGATTGTGTCAGGGGATTTTAAGAAGACACAGACAGCTCGTCTTTGCAAATGCAGTTCTTGATTTTAAAAGCTCTAAAAAATTATTGAGAATAGATTAAAAAAACATATATATATTTAAAAGCAGGGCTGGCACTGCCTATCTCATAAAGGGTTTCTTCTACCTGCATGTTACTCAGTAAAAGCTAGAAAACTAATTTACCAAAGAAGGTTTAGAGTTTACGTAATTCTGCAATAGGATAATATGGGGTTCATGGATAAAAAGATAAAGTACACATCACTAGATTAAAAAAAAACAAAGTTAAGAACATTCAGGAACCAGACAGCCACTGGAAGTTCGACTCTATTAAATGCTAAAATGGTGTTCACAATTAACAGTGTCTGATCAGATTCCCTCCAAATTTACGGCATGCTACGAAGTTCAACCCACAGATTCTATTATGTGAATCAAAGAAGGTGCCCTTAGATTAGCCTGGTTTCCCTGGATTTATTTTTATGCCAAACATCACGCTAGCACATTTAAATCAGAACATTTCTATCATGCTGTTGAAACAAGTTTGTAATTTCATAAAACAGAGGTAGAAAGAAAAATGGAATTTTTTTTTTTTTGGCCTCACTTTGAGCTAATCTTCTAACAGTCGCTACAGGTTTCACAACCTCCCAAGTCACCAGGTAAAGATTATGACGATCACCCCAGGCACAGCACTGAACAAATCCCACGTCCATTTCCAGTCCTACCACTAATCACCTGTGTGCATGGCTGGCCAGCTTCACGGGTGTGTGACCTGTGCAGTTGGATCGGGCCCTGGGCTCACTCAGGTGGACCCCACCAGGTATAACACTCTGCAGCTGCCATCTGAAAATTCCTCATCCCTTTTTAAACAGAGCCTCATATTCTCATTTTGTATCGGGCCCCGTAAATTACATAGTCATTCCTGCCTATGTGAGCTTTGCCGGTCACTTTGTGCATCAAATTCTCATTTCCTAAATGCAATCAACAAACCCATCACTCTTTTACTCTAAGTTTTTCAAGTGCCACATTATTAGAGCATTCGTTATCCTGGTCAGATGGTGAACAGAGTTGGGCTCTTCCTGATACCTGAAATATTACTTTTGGATCCTATGAAATTAAGGCAACCCAAGACTATGAAAATCATATTTCCAAAAGACACTTCTTTTCCTATAGATTACAACTTTTGCCTGAAACATTTCCTCGTCTGAACACCTTCTATTAAAAAATTAGGGGAGCTACACCATTCATCTTGCCCTGCAAGTTAAAGGAATACCTGTCAACTACCTTTCTTTCAGAAGTGTTTTTGTTTAGACAGTCATCTAGCGCAGACACTAGAGGGAGAAAATACTCTCTCTCGGTGTGAGAGAGAGTACTTTACAAAAGCACGTGTTGTTTCAAAACCCTTCACTGCTAGCGTTTAAAGAATATCTTAATCAAACAGAATACGATAAAAATGAGAACACTAAGTGTGGTAAAGAGTAGCCTTACAGTTACAGGACATATGGATCTGTTTCCCTCTTAGTGTCATTTAAGAGGTTCTAAACACAGCCCTGGGTTCTTTACCATCCCTTCTGTTTGGCCCCAAATTCCTATCGTTACCATAATATTAGACTGAAAAATCCATAAAGATGCTTCTAAAGTGTGTAAGCTGAGAGAGGATATGTGATGGTATTGCTAGAGATACCCATTTGACACATTAACAAAAGGCATCAAGAAATACGGGCATCTCCCATTTAAGTCAGGAATCTGCCTCAGAAAAACCTGGTATTTTGAGTGAAAATTCTGATAACTGATAACTGATAACATTTATTAGGTGCAATGGAAACAAATCCATCGTGTATCTGCATCAATCCACACCCCCAACCAACTTTTGAAAGCCTAAGTAAAACAGTCCAGTGTGCACTTATCAAATGTCCAAGTGCTTTGAAAAATGTAAAAAACTCTTAGATGAGAGTGTAGAATGCTACAAACACAGCTTCCGGATGAAAAGATGAACAGGATTGTTAACAATCAGCCCTGCCTGGCCTCTCGGAGCCAAAAGAAAGCACGCACACCTCCCTGGTTGGCACCTGGCCTGCTCTTCCAATCATCGACATGGGATTCTGACATGCTACTAACCACATTTGGAATGTAAATCAAGACTCTTCCCAGACCAAAAAAAAAAAAAAAAAAACTGAGTTGGGAGGCAGTAAATATAAATAGTTGTGTTATAGGCATAGAAACCCAGAAACAAAAACGTTGTACTGAGAATTGGTCTACTCCGTGAAAATTGGATTTCAAAAATCAGCAGTCATTCTATTTCAAAAACATTAACTGGAAAGACATTCTGCGTGTTAGGTATGCCTGTATGTTATTTAGTAGCAAAATGAACGTTTTTAAGTGTGTGTTAGATGCTACGGGACAAACAAAATAGATGCTGACATTACAGGAATTAAATCCAAAGGTTCCATGAGACCCCATTGAAGTCAGGATGTCACCTTCACAGAGAGACTGAAGCTGACTGGACAAATGACACATAAATATATTTTGGCTAAGATTATTCAGATGTCACTGTGGTAAGAAATAAGGTGCACAGAGCTACAACCTATAGATTCTAAAAATAAGAATTCAAGCTCAAATATCTCACTCTAGATAGGACTTGGTCAAGACCTTTAATTGTTCTTCTGGGGGTGGGGGTTTCCGATGCCCTGTGAAGGCTAAATGAATTGATGTGCTAAGTTTTAAGTTTAAAGAGGCACACAAGAAACACCAAGTGTTTTGAAGATATATGTAAGTGGTTTTGAATCATTTGCCCAAATTTTTTAAATTCTCTGAGCTTTCCCTTTCTCATCCATAAATGAAAACAATTATACAAACTTTGCAGAATATAAATTGTATTAGAAATATAATTTATGGAAGAGCCTAGCAAAGTGTCTGGACCACTGCAGAGATATTCATTAAGTGCTAATTATTAGTTTGCTCAGCACTATTAAAACTGTAAAAACTTTCACTCTTTTCCATCTAAGTAACCTGCTCCCTCACTCATGCCTCAACCTCGCTATCACTAGAACTCTTAATTTCTTTCATTTCCATCATTTACCACAATTTCTTATTTCTCTGACGTTCCCTATAAACTTACACTTTATCCACATAAAAATGTCTACTCTCTTGAACTTGTCATTCTTTTTTTTTTTTTTAAGATTTTATTTATTTATTTGATAGAGAGAGATCACAAGTAGGCAGAGAGAGAGAGAGAAGGAAGTAGGCTCCCTGAAGACCAGAGAGCCCGATGCGGGACTCAATCCCAGGACCCTGAGATCATGCCCTGAGCTGAAGGCAGCGACTTAACCCACTGAGCCACCCAGGCGCCCGAACTTGTCATTCTTGACCACTACCAGACCCTATGTACCAAGGTTCATGATTTCAAATATTTCAACTACGATTCTTAAGTATCCGTGATGTTTACAAAATATATTCTGCCCATCTTCAACCCAAGATGGATTTGACAATCCTTTCAACTATTACTACTCACATTGTGCCAAGCCTTGTTAGAGAAAGCCAACCTGATTGTGCATATAAGCATTATATTTAAGGAGTGGAACGCTATATACATCCGACCATCCATCCATCCATACATGCATATATGCAAACCAGCAATGTTTTCCTCTCTTTCCTCTGCTTCTTTAAAATGAATTTTCTCTAGACCTTCTTCCCTAAAATACACACTAAATCTTAAAAAGGTCTTCATGTAGACACCAGCTGGCTGGATACCCATTTTAAGTAAAGGTCCCACATTTCTTACTCCCTGTTGCAGACAGGAGTTACCGAGTAAGACTGACACAGAAGTAACAGAATGGGACTTCTAGAAATCTCTTGAGCTACCTACCTCCAGGTTTCTTTTTACATGAAAGAAAACAAGCCTGCAATCGGTTCAAATCACCCATTAGTTGGCTTAAGTATTAATCATATTTGAACACAATTTTATTCCTTGGCTTGAGTATTAATCATCTTTGAACACAATTTTATTCCTTATATATCCTCTAACTTTTCCATTCAGCACTGAATATACAACTTTTATACCTAAAAACAATCTCAACTAATCAACTAAAATATCCCATCTAGATTAAAAATTACAAGTCAAAGCTCAGCTTAAAATTTATAGGTTGGGGCTCCTGGGTGGCTCAGAGGGTTAAGCCACTGCCTTCGGCTCAGGTCATGATCTCAGGGTCCTGGGATCGAGTCCCACATCGGGCTCTCTGCTCAGCAGGGAGCCTGCTTTCCTCTCTCTCTCTGCCTGCCTCTCTGTCTACTTGTGATCTCTCTCTGCCAAATAAATAAATAAAATCTTTAAAAAAAAAAAAAAATTATCTGTTGTCCTGTTCCTGGCTTGGGACTAGTTGGGGCTGAAAAACTTCAGGAGTTTCAGGTTGAGGACTGTGGGAGATTTCTATTTTCACTCTCTGAGCTTTTCCTCCTGATCCCATGCGGACCCTGCTTACCAGCATTTGGCGCTGATTTTAGCAACAGCACTATGAGAAGCTGGCCATGGAAGACACTTTCTTGACTGTAATTACATGTTGGTCCTCTCTGGGAGTGGCGAATGCTCAACACTGACTTGTTCCCCTCCTAGGGTGCTTTCTGTACTGTTTGAAGCTAAGCAGTTCATACAGCTCCAACACCACACTCTGGGTGCCATTTACAGCCCTACTCCTCAGTTTCCATCTGAGAGGGTACATCTATCCTCTTTCTGCTACACTGGCTTTGGCCCTGGAAGGAAATCCTACCGGATCGAGTCACAGACCAGCTCTGTCCTAAAAGGGCTGCCTCTGCTGTGTGGGAGCTTATACCCAACGAAGCTACCTTTCACGGCTCAGCCACCAGGACAGCATGTCTAGCCTCAGCACTTCAATATTTAACATCCAGAGGTATGTATCAAATCCAAATAAATAAAAGTAATCTCAGCTTTGCAAAACAAATAGTAGACTACATGGTCCCTTTACCACTCAGAGTGAAAGGGATACACGTAAGCCATATGAGTAATCCTCACAAAGACATTTATACTAACGTTAAAGAAAAGAGAAAATACACTTTTCTTCGGGGAACAGAAAGAGCACAACATTTCATAATTTTTCCAAAGTAATTTCTCTTGTTCTCATCAGTCTGGATAAATTTATAACCACGAGATAAATTTTGGACTAATGGTCAGCACACACACCCACACAAACACAAACACACACACACACACACACACTTCAGAAAGCTCTTTCAAATTTATATGCAGCTTAGGACCTCATTTTTAGAATATGAAGTCATTTTATGACTTCTGTTTTTTCTCAATATTAGGAAGGCCCGAGGTTTTATTTATCAGCCATTTCATGTACCCACAACAGACTCTTCACTTTTTCTTACTCTGATTTCCCAAGTCTTTAGTGTGGGCCTGAAGATCTCACAGCCCCTTCATCCCTTGCATAAAATATGAACTTCCCCTTTGCCAAGAGAGAAGCAGTCATCCAGTATGAATTTCAGATTGTCTGTACCTGTGAAGTCTTTATTCATATTTAATATCTCTTTTTCTTTTTAAGATTTATTTATTTATTTACTTGACAGACAGAGAGAGAGCAGCAAGAGAGGGAACACAAGCAGGGGGAGTGGGAGAGGGAGAAGCAGGCTACCCGCAGAGCAGGGAGCCCCGATGTGGGGCTTGATCTCAGGACCCTGGGATCATGACCTGAGCCGAAGGCAGATGCTTAATGACTGAACCATGCAGGTGGCCCCATATTTAATATCCCTTTTGTCTCAAGTGAAAAATACCACTATCTGTTCAAAGATAAATCACATGACTCTGATCTTCTCTGTGCCTACTTTTTCTGGAATCAATCTTCAACATTCAGACATTCTTTCTTATTTTCAGATGTCACAGGTTCCTTCCCTTCTATTAACATGCTTATATTCTCAACGACAAACAGAAAAGAGAAACAAAGTCTTTAATAGTACTCCATGTTTCTCTTCCTGCACTGTGCTACCAAATTTCATGAAGAAACAAACTTCTTGACAATTTCTCACAATCTAATCACTTTTTAACACAGTAGCTTTTATTCTGTTCCAATGAATCTATTCTCGCAAAGGTAAACCAATAACTCCTAATACTAATAACCCAAAATAATACATTTTTTGTTCTTCTTTGAGTCTCTGAAGAATTCCACATTTCCTCCTGAATCTCTTTACCTCTTTAGACCCAATTTTCTGAAATTTCTTCCTATAGCTCCACGTTAAAATCTCTAGAGATAAAGGCGAGGAATCTGCATTTTAGCAAACTCTGGAGGCATTTTTGACAAACATGAAAGAGACAGAACTATGGAATTAGGAGCTAAAGAAACATGTAAGAAAACAAAACAAAACAAAACCATTAGGTTAAACAACAACTAATCCTTCCAGAAGAAAGACCCTACTTAAGAGTCATTGAAAACATTTGTTATTTTCTTCTTTTCATTACCTCATTATAGCTCAATATCAAGGCTGAAAAAAGAGTTGGGCATATTACAGTACTTAAAGCTTTATAATAAATTAGAGTCATTTCAATTAAACTTACCAGGACACCAGAGGGAGACAGGATACACCATAATTGGAAAAGTGTCACTACAGAAATTCAGTTATCATAATCTTGCTCCTTTTTTCTTTGAGCAAAATCTCTGAAAACCTTCATTTACTCAGTAGGTCTCCTTGGCCATGCAGGTTGATGAACCATGAGACCATGATCTCATTCACCTCCATCTTTCAGAAGGCACCACTCGAAGCTAGATCATTTGGTTAAAGAGATTTCTCCAATGAACTATTCATATACAGTTGCAGATTTTTCAGCCTAGATCAGGCCAAAATAAATGTTGGTAACAACATTAAATGATCATTGTGGTTTGGGGGTGTTCTTCTGGAGGGGGTTGGTGCTTGTAAACACTCTTTGAGTATGTCTTAGAACAATTCAATAATGTTAGCAATTAATGTTAATATTGATTAACATTAATAGTCATCACATTGAGCCATTTTCTGAGAAAAGGATGTAATAAATGCCAGAGAAATAGTCACTCAGCAGAAGATTTTAAAAATAAAATGGTCAAAATTACCAGTGTGGGCTTAGAAGAGGGTAAAAAATCTTTAGACAGACACCTTAAAATTGAATTCCACCACTATCTCGTGTTACCTGTATAAGCCTTAAACAAGAACACTAGTCTTGTCTGAGTTTCCTCATTTATAAAACAAGAATAAGTAGATGTTTCGTGTGCCTGTGTCATAGGCTTTCTGGAATATCAATCATTAGAAACATGTTTTTATATGGTCATAAAGACAAAACAAAACAAAAAACTAAGTTCAAAAGTCTGTTTTACTTTTATAAAAGACATAGTTTTAGGGCGAAAGAAACTAAAACTTTTTACATTGGTTTCTCTTTCAGCTTTAAGGCTGGCTGAAGGAACACACAAAAAGACCGTAGCATAAAATGAATGTGAATAAAACATCAAAATCAATGCTGAAACGAAAAAAAGACAATCTTGTCGGAATAGTTTAGAGTCAAACACATAAACAAATTCAAGATAAATAAAAGGCAATAAAATTAGTTTTAAATCAACAAGCTGTTGATTAAAAATGTAAGGTTCAAAACCTTAAAATCTGTGTACATGCATACATAATAAAATATATCACAGATATTAAAAAGTAATCATAGAACTAAATGGAAGGAAGGAAGGAAAGAAAGAATAAAGGAAGGAAGCAAGTCCCACGTCAGGCTCCCTGCTCAGCACGGAGTCTGTTTCTCCCTCTGACCCTCTCCCCTCTCATGCTCTCTCTCACTCTCTCAAGTCTCAAGTCTTAAAAACAAAACAAAACAAACAAACAAGAAAACTGAATTATCAACCTAAACTGGCCATTTCTTCAGTAGATACATGAGTAAACAACCAATTCAAGCTACTTCTTCCTCTTAGGTTGCTCATCTTGATACTGAAGAATAGAGGCTTAAAATTTTCTCACATTCAAATAAAAAAGAAAACTTTTTCAATACTGTATATTTTACTTCATTTAGTCATTTTTTGAAGATGGCTAATTGATACAGGAATCCCTTAAAAAAATTCGTAGCCTTCCAGAATATTCTATCAACTGGAATATCCAAGTCTTTTTTTTTGTTCTGACTAATCCTTCGAAAGATTTTATTTGTTTATTTATTCTTTCTATCATTGGACTTTTTCCTTTTTTTAATTTAAATTCAATTAACTAACACATATTATTAGTTTCAGAGGTAGAGGTCAGTGATTCTTCAGTCTCATATAATGCCCACTGCTCATTACATCACACACCTTCCTTAATGTCCATCACCCAGTTACCCCATCCTGCCACCTCCTTCTCCTCCAGCAAACCTCGGTTTGTTTCCCGTGGTTAAGAGTCTCTTACGGTTTTTCACCCTCTCAGATTTCATCTTGTTTTATTTTTCCCACCCTTCCCCTATGCTCCTCCATTTTGTTTCTTGAATTCTACAAAATGAATGAGGTCATATAATAATTGGCTTTACCTGACTGACTTATTTTGATTAGCATAATAAATACCCTCTAGTTCCATCGGCGTTGTTGCAAATGGCAAGATTTCATTTTCTTTTTGACGGCTGAGCTGTATTCCATTGTATATATATATATTATATCTTACTTTATCCATTCATCTGTCGATGGACACCTAGGCTCTTTCCAGAGCTTAGCTATAGTGGATGTGGCTGCTATTAACAGTGGGGTGCATATTTTCCTTCAGATCACTGTATTTGTATCTTTGGGGTAAATACCTAAGTAGCGTAATTCTTAGTCACTCTGATGAACAGTAATTTATAGCAAATTCTCTAGCCTTCCTTTCATCCTCAACGATTATACACTTTTTTAGACCAAAGGATATATTTATATAGTAGGTAACTCTTAAAATGCAAATCAAGTCTGACACCCCTGAATTTGAATGCTCTTCCACTCTTGCTAATTCAAAGTATAGTTTTATACCAGAAGTATCAGTATCACCTGGATACTTATAAGAAATGTAGTCTCTCTGGCCAGGACTACCGAATAAGCTTGTACATTTTAAGAAGAGCCACAGGTGAACCAACACCATTAAAATTTAAGAAGCACTGGCATAGATTAGTTATTAGATACACTTCCTTGAACAAGTTAGAAGATTTCTCGAAGACCCAGTTTTCTCATGGAAAAATGACACTAATAATGATGTCAAGAGCTTAGTCTTATTACAAGAAGTAATTAGATAATGCTACTTAGTAAATACTCATAAGGTCAATCTGGCATTAAACTTTATCTATGTCAAATTTGTACATTCATGGTATTTTCTGGTATGTTTACTTGTGGAATTACATTGGCATCCCACCCAGATAAATTAAGCCTTTTAGTCAAGAAGTCTCCCAGAGTATAAGCCTACAACAAAAATAGAAGTTAATTAATAATGCCATCTTGCATTCATTTACAGTACAATGTAGCACCTGTTTTTCAATTAGCCTCAAAACATTTTCCTTTGAAATAATGTGTGTTCTGTTTTTGTGGAGTCAAAAAAGTTAAATAAAGAATTTAGTCTGAAAACAAACATGACTCTTTCCCCCTGACATATAATCTAATTCCACATTTAATTAGTCATTGTGATTTCTGTATTCTGCCATTAATGCATTTAGGATAGTCACTGGTCCCCCACAGGACTCAAATAATGTGCCAGGTGTCTAGAGCTTTAAATCCAAATGGTGAAAAAGAAACTCTCAATAGGCTCAATTTTAATCCAATTAAAGCAAGAGACATGATATTTCATTCTGTGATCATTTTTCATGGGACTTTTTTTTTCTTTTTTTCTTTTTTTTTTTTTTTTAGATTTTATTTATTTATTTGACAGACAGAGATTACAAGTAAGCAAGAGAGGCAGGCAGGGAGAGAGAGGAGGAAGCATGCTCTCCGCAGAGCAGAGAGCCCTATGTGGGGCTTGATCCCAGGACCCTGAGATCATGACCTAAGCCGAAAGCAGAGGCTTTAACCCATTGAACTACCCAGGCACCCCTTTCATGGGACTTTGATGTCCGGATTATCTACTTCTTATGTTTGGAGGAAAAAGGTAGGCTGATAAAAATTAGTATAATTGGAATCCTTTTCAGCTGTCATTGAGTGAGTTAATTAATTAATTACTTAAGTAGAAAGTACTTATTTTTATTAAATAAACTTTTATTGAAAACACACTTTAACATTTGTAAATGATGCGTAAAAATGGTATTCACATACCCAAAATTTACGAGAAGAATGCTTTGAATCTTCCAGTAATGAAAACTTACTTTACCATGGATAAGTCATGTAAATCTTTCTTAAAAATTAAATGTTTCAACTTCTGGCAATATGGCATTCAAGTATTCCAAAGAACTTTCCTTTTATATTACAACAAGATTTTGGATATCTTAAGAAGCATAAAGATTTATCAGTGCCAAAAAAGCAGGCAAAATTTCTGAGTGCCCAGATATACAGATATATAATAGAGTAAGCTAAAAATCTGAACTGTGAGTGATAAGTAAACAGGACATTCGGAGCTGTCCTGGGACAAATTCTTATAACAGCACTGTGATTTATAGACTAAGAGAAGCTAAACACAAGCCCCAGCAGTGTCCCTAGCAGAAGATATATAGGAATTTTACAAAAGAATTTTAAATTATTATTTAATAGAATAAAAACTTGCTCAGTGGCAAGAAGAGTCTATTTATAAATGAGAAGGACAAAATACCATAATGATATCAATCTTCCCAGTTTGGTCTGAGTCAATGCAAACACCAATCAAAATCCCAGGAAAGATTTTCTTGGATAATGGCAAGATGAATCTAAAACTTAGATTAAACTTAGAATCTAAAACTTAGATTGTGAAGGTTCAAAAATACTCAAGATCCTTCTGAAGAATACGGGAAGGGACTGGGTTTGCCAGAAATCTAGCTTGATATTTGGAGCTCTCTGGGTAAGGCAAGCTAAAAAATGGCCATGGAAAAATTGGTTGGAAAAACATTTAATCTGAAGTGCAACGTAGGGACCTGTGGTTAAGCATCTGCCCTTGGCTCTGGTTATGATCCCAGGGTCCTGGGATAGAGCCTGGCATCAGGCTGATGCTCAGCAGGGAGAGCTTCTCCCTCTGCCTCTCCCCCTGCTTGGGCTCTCTCTCTCTGTCATATAAGTATACATATATAAATGAATGAGTGAATGAATGAATGAATAGAAATAAACTGCAATCTAACAATGTATACTGACATTAGTTCTGAGTAAATCAATCTGAAAGACAGAACTTTTTAGAATAAAATATATAAAAAATGTTTACAATCTCAGGACAGAGAAGGATTTCTTAAAACACACACCCTGAAATACTAATAACTTTTTTTTACTCATAAGTTTTTTAAAAGGTCACTGTGACTACATTAAAATGAAGAATGCATTTTGTCCGAATACATCACTAGAACAATGAAAAGACAAGTCACAAGCAAGTCACAAAAAGATATTTTTTGCATTACACAGAATTTAAATGAGTTACCATCAAGAATACATGACCAAAAATCAATTTAAAAAATTAAAATGTGCAAAACATATAAACAGGTATTTCACTGAAGAAACAAAAATGGTGAGTGGATAATGAACTAAGTTGTCTTATGACTCATGACTAAGAAGGGGAGGTTCTACTTTACACTTTACTTCCATTTGCCGGTCCACAATTAAGAAATCTGTCATGGCCATTTATTGGCCAGAATACGGATCAGTGGGGACTTGTGTACAGCTGGTGGAGGTGTAAACTGATAGAACCATTTTGGAAAACAATATTCATATCTGTGAGTACACTATGGTCATTAATTCTCCTGTCATGTATATAACACCCTACAGGTATCCCTGCATTTATGTACCACGAGACTTGTTCAAGAAAATTCAGCAGCAATATTCACAGTAGCACTCATCTGGAGATAATCGAATGATAGTTTGCCAACAGAGAAGAAATGAACCAATGGAGATAAGCCCTCATAAGATAATTTTCAACTGTGAATGAGAGTGAATTTAAGCCAAGTGCAAACACTCAGATAAATACACAAGTAACACTAAGGGAAGAAAGCAAGTGTTGATGGCTGTATACACTACAATATTTTAATAAAGCTGAAAAATAAGCAAACTCACAACCACCATGTTTTGCAAAACATTTATGCGAGGTGTGTCTATTTTTAAAAAGACAAGAAAATGAGTCCTGGCCGCCTTACAGGGAAAAGGGATGATTACAAAGACAGCTTGAAGGGTACTGGCAATATTTGTGGGTCTTATGTTGTATCATAGATTTAAACATGATGAATGTGCCACATAACTTACAAATGGATAAACAGATATATGCCCCAATTAAATACACTGCTCCTATGTTATTAAATCACCTAACATAAAAAATGAACTAATCATCAGAAATACACTGATTATTTTGCATTCCACTATGAAACTGTGATCTCTCACCTTTTAGGAACATGTTACCTCGACACTGTTTCCAAGGTAAAGGAAGCATACTAGAGAAAATGAAGTATGAAAAATAAATAAGAAATGGAAAATAATAAAATGAGCAGATCCAACTTAAACTCACCACCAGAGCTTTAGATCTGTTGCTTAGAAGTTTCTCAATATCCCTGGCTGCAATTTCCACCAGCTGCCGTGCATTATTTGGCTCCACAGTATACAAATCTTGATACTTTTCATAAATCTGCATGGAGAGAAAAGAAAATTAATAATAATTGCTTATGTGGTTCCTAAGTTCATAGTAGAATGTATTTTAAACAGACCCACTTTAGAAAGACCCACTCTTTCCTTTCTTCATTGTGATCTTTTTAGAATGTGGATGTGTCAAAAACATGTATGTAAGTAAAAATTTGCTATCAGACCACCAGCTAGCATGCCCTGTTAAAAGGCTATAAAATACGGGCACCTGGGTGCCTCTGTGGGTTAAAGCCTCTGCCTTCGGCTCAGGTCTTGATCCAGGGTCCTGGGATAGAGCCCCACATCCAGCTCTCTGCTCAGCAGGGAGCCTGCTTCCCTTCCCCTCTCTCTGCCTGCCTCTCTGCCTACTTGTGATCTCTGTCAAATAAATACATAAAATCTTTAAAATAAAAAAAAGGGGGGGGGCTAGAAAATATCTTGTACCACAAAGATCTGTGTACACAATTTTTTAAAGGTCTTTTTTTTTTTTTTTAAGATTTATTTGCAGAGAAAGAGTACAAGCAGGGGGTGCAGCAGGAGCGGGGAGGAAGCAGGCGCCCACTGAGCAGAGAGCCTGACGTGGGGCTCGATCCCAGGACCCTAGGTACGTGACCAGACCTGAAGGCAGATGTTCAAACAACTGAGCCACCAGGCGCCCCTGTGTATTTCAAGTTTGTGACTTGAAATTGTACCTCCCTGAATGCAAAACCTGGTCTTAACTGCCGTTGGGATTTTTTTTTTTTTTTTAAAGAAAGGTGATGCTAGAAAACAGTAGGACAGAAGCATGGCAGGTCAGACTTGGAGGACGTGTGCAGCGAACCAAGGTAGGAGGAAGGGGGAACCAAAAATGTACTGAAGGAGACTCCCCACGGTTATCCTGCCAGCTACAACCACTGAGATTAAAGTGTATGCTGCTAAACCTTATGAAGGGAGGGGGAGAGAGCAGAGAGAGAGGGGCAGGGAGAGAGGGAAAGAGAGAGAATGAAGCCTCTGCTCCGGTTCACCCAGGTAACAAAGGGAGCTTTACTATACAGAAGGGCTGAAAGTCACGGAGGTCTACATTCAAGTTCGGTTAAATTTGTAACTGTAAATATTTTTCATTAGCTAACTGAATCTTTGGGGTTTGGTCTTCTCTGAATCACTGAATCAAACTATGCTGGAAGCAAGCTAGGCAGCAAAAGAAGCCTGTAATTTTGCCTCCCATCAGTGTCCATAGAAGGATTTCCCTGGAGTGGCCTCAGATACACCTGTTTTCAGAGCCCGCGCACTCCTGGCAGGGGGGAGGAATTAAAGAAGGAGGGGTGAGGAGAAACAGCAACCATGCTTGTGGCTACAGGGCTGAGCCGAGTAGGAAACCCCTTATGCATCCAACAGATGGGTTGCACATGCATGACTAAACCATCTTTGAAAGCCAGGGCCTGGCAGGTTTTTATCGTCTTAGGAGAAGTGAATCCAGGGCACATGCAGGAACCAGTTCAACCCTGTTTTTTCTGGCTCAACTCCAGCGTGTGCAATACTACCAACAGGTCCTACAGCCTGCTTCCAGCTGACCACGGATGCTACTGGTATACGCTGCTTTCACATATGCACAGATGCATACGCTACCATGTATTTGTAACTGAACATGTTAGTTTTACATGAAGTTTTCATATTTTTAGGGGATTCAAAATTAATCATTTTAAAAGATTTAAATCCAGCTTTTACTAATTTTTTTTAACTTATTCAAACTATGAGGTTTTTCTCATAGTCATTTAAATTTTGACCCTATAGGTTCATCATCCCAACTATTCAAGGCACAGTCATCCGGTCATATAAAATCCCCACATTCAGTTTTATTTGGAATTCCTGCCTATTACTGGATTGCTCAGACTTTCTGCTAAGGGGCAGATTAAGGAGTCCTGTTTTAAAGACCAAGTTCCCCATGAACAACTCCATCCAGCCCAAGGCTCTCTCTTTCATTTGAGCCTAAGATGACATCCAGGAACATGAAGTCCTGAAAAGATTAATTGATTTGGGGTACAAACAGATAAACCTCAACATTACTGTAATTGATCCAGGGCATTTAGTTCTTTACAAGAAAACCAATAAAGCTAATTGGTGTGCAAGCACTTGTGCTTTGTGCCGTTAATATTGTGTTCATTTCTAAATGAAGTCTGACCTTCTTCCTGTGGTACAGGGACTAGGACAGAATTCAGAGTCGGTAGAGATCAGTTCCAAATATGCAATCTGTACTTTGCATTATGTACGAAACGTAATATCACTTATTAAGTCACTACCGACATATGCCAGATATAAGTTCTTTAAAGAACGAATGGAGTATGAATCAGACAAAAACAATTCAGTTCAAGTATATGCAAATCCTCTCAAATAGATACAGAAAATTCTCTAAAGTTGATTCTAGGGTAATTTTTTCATGCTTAGAAAATTAAAAACAGAAAACAGAACCTAATTCACAAAGAAACTTTAAATAAGCAAAGTCAAGGAAGCTTACATCTGCAGCCCCAATACAAATATCCTGTTGTACTCTGTAATGTATAAAACCACCTTTGAAATGTTTCTTGGTAATAAAAATTAATTAAAACCATATAACTGCCCCCACCAAAAGAACTAGTTCTTTTGCTTGTTTTATTAAGATTTTATTATTTATTCATTTGAGAGAGAGAGAGAAAGAGAGAGAGCACAAGCAGGGGGAGGGGCAGAGAGAAAGGAAAAGGCAGACTCCCCATGGAGCAGGGAGCCCAATGCAGGGCTCAATCCCAGGACCCTGAGATCATGACCTGAGCCAAAGGCAGTGGCTTAACCGAATGAGCCACCCAGATGCCCCTTTTTTTCCTTTTTTAAAAAACAATTGTCTGTTTTACCATTTTATCCAATTCTTTCCAGAAAAAAAATAAAAGTACACAGTGTAAATAACATGAGCTTTCGATACCAGACAGAGCCCCGTTCAAATCATATGTCAATTCCTCTTATGTTATGTTAACACTAGCTTCCATTTCTTCTACTAGAAAGAATGTAGTATATAATGAGAATCCTAGACAGGATATTTTTCGTCCTGACTGATATACTCATATACTTTCATTTTTCTGCAGTGCAAATCCTCTCACTTCCATCCCTGCCACAAGTTCTGACAGAAAAAATATCTGTCACCTGTCAATTCTTGCTTTCTTACCATCTTAATTAACTGGTTTTAATGACCATTCACTATTACATTCATGGACAACAGGGAATATAGTTTCCCTTCCTTTTTCCACAGGAAACTTCTAAGTCTCTTTGTTCCAAGTCCATAGTTTCAAGATAATCTTCAGAATGGCCGCCTGGGTGACTCAGTGGGTTAAGCTGCTGCCTTCGGCTCAGGTCATGATCTCAGGGTCCTGGGATCAAGTCCTGCATCGGGCTCTCTGCTCAGCAGGGAGCCTGCTTCCCTCTCTCTCTTTCTCTGACTGCCTCTCTCTCCGTCTACTTATGATCTCTCTCTGTCAAATAAATAAATAAAACCTTTAAAAAAAAAAGATAATCTTCAGAATGATACATTTAAAAATAATCTCAAGTATAATATTAAAAAGTGATACCACTCATTGATATAATTACTTCATAAACATACCTAAAGAAATAGTTCAGAAATCAGAATACTTACTATTATGTCATGGAATAACACAGATAACCCAGAGCAAGATAGGCTTCTGAGTTTGGGATGCAAATCCAAATGGGTTCAAAGTGATTAGCAATCACGTTGAAGCTTCTACTCTATATCACTCTGAGGTGTTTCACCTACATTATACCATTTACTCACTTTAAGAAATCTGAAAAATACATTTGATTAACCATTGCATTAGTGAGAATACCGAAATTCAGGCTTTGGAGTATCAGAGTGGAGGCAGTTTGGGTCCCAGATCACATCGTAAAGGAGCAAACCACTGCCCAGGGGAAAGCAGTCGAAGGGGAAATGGTAACATGGCACGTTTAGGCAAAGTTGATCTGTAATACCACTCAGCCCGGGATCTCATCTGGCTTCAGCAGGACATGGAAAAAAAAGAAAGGCTGCTGGAATGAACAAGAAAGGTAGCTCAGCATTAATCTGTCTGCTAGGAGACTAAGTCAGTGATAATCAAGGGAATTTCAACGCAGAGCTTGAGAGATGGACAGTGGGGAGCTGAGTTGCAGCTGAAGGATGATGGTGCAAACCACCCACAGTTGAGGGGCCCAAAAGAGGCTGAAGAGACTGGCCAAGTATTAGCAATCAAATTCAATATCTATGCCAAGAGCATGTAAAACAGCGAATATACTACACATCTTGTCACGGGCTTCCCCTTGCACCAGATGCCAAGCAGCAAAGTTTTGAAGAACACCAGAGATTATTGGAAGGGAGTTGGGAGACACCTTGAAATTCTGCAACTAAGTTTTTTTTCCACCCAGGGGGTGAGAATGGCAGGTCTTAAATAAGTTAAGTTCCCTTAAGAGAAACAGAAATGTCTGCACATTGAGTCTTAAATATGCAAATTTTGACAACCCTTTCCCTCCCATGAAACTCATCTTGAGTAAGCAATCAAGACTTCTGCCATGCCCACAGTCATCTTTCTGAGACAAGTTTTCCTTTTGACAGTCCCCGATGAAAGAAGAGTCCTACACGTTTCCTTACAAATGGGTAGCAATAGTCTAATGTATGACCTTGACCCTGGCCCTCGACTAATTGCATCAAGACATATCAGATCTAGAAGCAGCTCACTTCTGGCTTGAAGGCCTGTGAGGCAACAGGTCCCAAAGATCTGTATAAATGATGACAACACACTGAACCAATCGGATTCTTTCGCCACATGTGAGACAATAGTTCGGTGGATCAAGGGCAGAAGAAGCAGAAGTCTGACTAGTGGAAGGACAGCAGCATGCAGATATTAGAGTACCAGAGGGATGGCTATGCTAGGAGGTATACTGGCCTCCCAGAGGGACCCACTTGCTAAATGCCAGGACCTGGAACTATATGCTGTTACATGGCAAAGGGGAATTAAGTTTGCAGATGAAATGAAATTTTACTCATCAGGTGAACTGAAAAGAAAGGGATTATCGTGGACCTTCCTAGTGAGTCCAGAGTCATCACTAGAGTCCTGAAAAGTGGAAGGGGAGGAAATGACTATGCAAGAGGAAACCGGAGAGAACAAAGCATGAGGAGAAACCCTCCCGATGTTGCCAGTTCTGAAGATGGAGAAAGAGGGCCATAAGCCCAGGGAAGGACTTCCCGATCTATAGGCTGTAAAATAACAAATTTGTGTTTTAAGCCAATACATTTTGGGTGACTTGTCAAAGTAACAATAGAAAATTAAAACAATGAACTATTTGTGAAGAGCTCCTAGCTGAGAGGTAACAATAATAATCAGCCTCTGGATAGTAAGTCTATAATAAACTCCTCAAGTGATTCACTCTTCCAAAAAGCAAAAATGCTAAGAAAGACCTCAGGCTTTGAAAGTCGTGATTAACATTATTAATTACTACTTTGCACCTTTGTTTCATTACTCATTGGGTTCATTTCATTCACAGGAAGAATGAGCTCTATTGTGAGAAATGTACAATTTCCGTTCGACTTTACAAAATAATGAAATTATCTCAGGACTTCTATTATGACCCTCACAATAATGTGAGATTCTGAGATGAAATTCTAGAGAGAAAAGCTAAAAATATCAAAATAGATGTGCACACATTGTCCAAAAATATATGTGAACTGGATGAATATGATCCTACCTCATAATAATGAGAGGGACTAAAAGAAAATGGGACAGAACTCCAACCATCATTATCACTTCACTGTCTTTACTGTCTAACAGGGGTACGTTCTCACATCTTCAGTACTAATGCAGGCAGCAAAGAGATGCCTGTTACCTCAACTGCTTCAGAGACTCAAAAATCAATTTCACTTACTTTTACTGAAATTTTGCAATATGGGATGGCTTCGTTATATTTTTTTCTTCTTTATTAAGTGTTTTGTAGGCTTTTGGACTACTCGTTCCCTAGCAACTGAGAATGTCTTGTGTCTAAAAGATGTATTAACACAAAAGAATGATATAATCTTCTTTCGTGGTCACCTTCAAAGATCAAAGTTCCCTTACCTTAAGAAATTTTGCAATGATTCACAAGTATAATAAAGTCCTTCTTTTGATTTATTGTAAGTTACATCATCAGACAAGCTGCCCAACAGAAAGAGATGTTCAGATATGTGAAAAATCCTTCATCTAAGGTAAAAAAATATCTTTGTCACTAATCTGAATTGATACTAGAATATATTTTACCAACAAAAAAGATTTTTTAAAGATTTACCTTCCTCCATTGAAAATTAGGTGAGTTTAAAAAAATAAATAAATACTGCCATAAAAGAATACACAATATTTACTAATTAACTCCTGATCTCTTCAAACTCTCCCCTCCTCCTCTTTAATTAAAATAGTAAATGATGCAATCTCAGAAATAAATGTCAAGTTTTGAAAATCTCTCACTCTTTAATGTTCTTTAATACATTGTCAGTTGTATTTAACACAACTGGTAAAAATCACTTTTATTTCCTTTCTCCTATAACCCAGTTTTCTGAGATAACGATACTACCTTTGAACTTTTTATGGCTTGAGATTTCTACTTGGCTACCTTTAAGCAAATGCAAACATCATCTAACATAATTTATTAAGTATCATGTTTGTTATATATTTCTTATTTCCTTTAACCAAAATGTAATTTTTTTTTTTTTTTTTACCATTTGGAATGATCAAAGGAATACTTATATTCCTTGGTTTCTTTGCTTTTTTTTATTAAATTTTCAGAATGTAAATTTTAAGGGGACAGACATTTTTGCCTGTTTTGCTCACTGGTACAGCCCAGCACATAACACAGTACCTACACAGTTACTAGTTACTAGTAGTTACTAGTAACTAGTAGATAGTTGTTACTACACCCAGGCCTTGCTGGGAATGTGAATGCTGACTTACAAGTTCCTCCTTGGAATTTAAAATTAATATGTATTTTGAACTCCCAAAAATAACAAAGCCATGTAAGGTGTTATGCAATTAGATAATGGAATGTAAATACAACACCCGAACGAAAATTAGATCACAAAAATAGAGTAAATGCACAAAATGAGGTAATGATAAATACGAAGAACAATAGTGTTCCACTGAAGAGATTCAGAAAATTGTGTTGTCAGAATTCAGAGGGCAATACAATCCCCTGGGTTATGACAGACAACAAGATGCGACTGCCGCCACCCTTTGAGAGATACACGTGTTAATGAGGGAGGAAAGAAATCAGAATGCATGTGACACAGGAATTATTGGAAAATACAGATTGAAAGGCAAAGTGAGACCCGACCATGGGCAGCTATGAAATGCAGGGCACTTCCTCAGCTCGGAGGGGCATCCCAGCCAGGTTGTGCAGGCGGGAGGATCTTGTGATTTCAAAGGCAGAGTGTTTCCCGCCTACATTCAAGAGGTGGGTGAAAAGCCAGCCAGTACCCCCGGGGCAGCAAGATGCCTTCTGGTCAACAGATGTCTGATTTTGGTGGCCGCGGCACTGGTGGCTGGGTGCATGGGGTCAGCTTCTCTGTCAGCGGGAGCTGCCTGGCCTGGGTCATTCATGACGGTACCGTAGCCATTGCTGATGCCTCGAAAACCGAGCAGGTCTCAACTCTGGAAACACAGTTCCTACCCCTCCTAAGTGGTCATTTGTCTCAGAGAATAGCGTTGCCACTGCAGGTCGTGACCGCTGCCCAATGCTCCTTAACGACGATGACCGTGGCTGCTGGGCTGCTGGGCTTTCATGTCCAAACTAGACGTTCCAAACCCGAGCCTCCAGTGCAACACAGTTGCCATGGATCCCTTCCACAGCACAGACAAGAGGGCCACGACTGCGGACCGCAACACAGCCTTGGAGATGCTGCACCAGAAGAGCATTACTCGAGGGTCTGTCTACGTGGTAGACAAGAGAGATTGTTGCAGATTTTGCACTACTGGCATCGATGGGAGCCATGACAGTTTGGGATTTCAGTACGTTAAGCGTCTCCCATCCAGGCCCTCCCAATAATGTGAAGCTGCATGAGCCTCCCAGATCCAGCATGACAAACTGACAGACCGACCAGCTGACAAATGTGCAGATGCAGCCCTGCCCTCTGCATGCAGTAAGGAGAGCCAGCCACAAGGAAATGCTGAAGATGTTTTACACAAATATCACTTGTCGGGGGAGGGGGCACCTGAGTGGCTCAGTGGGTTAAACCCTCTGCCTTCGGTTTGGATCATGATCCCAAGGTCCTGGGATCGAGCCCCAAATCGGACTCTCTTCTCAGCAGGGAGCCTGCTTCCCACCCCCACCCCCGACCCCCTGCCTATCTCTCTGCCTACTTGTGATCTCTGTCAAATTAAAAAAAAAATATATATATATAATAAAATAATATATATCTCAATATACAATAATAATAAATACATACAATAATACAATACAATAACAATAATAAAATTATATATAGATATAGTTTGTGTGTTTTGATTTGAATATGAGCAATATAAGTGGTGACAGTGTTGGTTTTTTAAAAGCAGCAGTGATTTGGGTCTTTTTGGTTTTGTTTTTGCTATTTCATTCCATTCTTGACCAAACCTGCTCTTTAAAGTAGTTTATTATGAAATGTTGTCACACTGAATTAAAGAGAAGGATAGGAGATATGTAAATTATCTAATCAAATAAAATGCTGAATGTGAAAAAAAAAATATTCAGGATAATGGTTTATACCTTATAGTTAACTCCAAGCTATCTTACTCAGAACTCCTAGGAAAATTAACACATAGGAAGAATTGAAAATATAACATAGGCTTACTATGAACATCCTCTGTATGTACACATACCCATGTAACTGTACACACATACACACATATACATGAATACACATAATTGATCCTGTTCCCGAATTCATAGTGCATATATTTCTTTTTTTTTTTTTTTAAGATTTTACTTATTTATTTGACAGGGGAATAGCACAAGCAGGAAAAGCAGCAAGCAGAGGGAGAGGGAGAAGCAGGCTCTCGACTAAGCAGTGAGCCGGATGAGGGGCTTGATCCCAGACCCTGGGATCAAGACCTGAGCTGAAGGCAGATGCTTAACCCACTGAGCCACCCAGCCCCAACCCCATATTGCATATATTTCTGACGATAACTACATCAAACTGCCATCCAAAAATCAAACACAGCAGTTCAATATTTCCCTAGTCTTTCCATTCTTTCTATTCGATATGATACAGCTTTTTAGCTGAGATAATATCACATTTCAAATGAGACACTGTCTTTAAGAAGAATATTTAGGAAGAATGAAGTCAGAATTAGAGAACCTTCCACAGCATAAATTGCTACATACTCCAATTCTTATTAACAAGAATTTGATGGTGTCGCTATCAACCTTGCATTAAAGATGGTAGAAGGGACGGAAAAAAAAAAAAGAAGAAGAAGATGGTAGAAAGACTAGAACAAGCGACAACCATAAACATGCCTGTGCTATTGCCATGCTACACATTGGAACAGGTGCTAATATTTAAACTGCAATACAAGGGCTCATGCCTACAACACAGTAACCAAACTACAACAAAGACTAACTTGAGCAAAAAAAGAGATGCATAGTAACAATTTTTCAGTTTTTAGCTTGGAGACATTTCACACATAAGGTGAAGAGTAAGTTTATGGTCAAGAATACTCAGAATTAGGGGCGCCTGATTGGATCAGTCAGTTAAGCGCCTGCCTTCATTCAGCTCAGGTTATGATCCCAGGGTCCTGAGATGAACTGTACTGGGGGCTCCCTGGTCAGTGGAGAGTCTGCTCCTCCCTCTTCCTCTGACCCTCCCTGCCCATGCTCTCTCTTCCTCTCTAATAAAATCTTTAAAAAAAGAAAGAAAGAATACTCAGAATTAAGGACATACTTGATCAAGCCCCTGACTTTTGGTTTCAGGTCACGTCATGATCTCAGGCTCTTCAAATCAAGCCCTGAATCAGGCTACATGCTCAGTGCAAAGTCTGTTTGTCCCTCTCCATCCCCCCTCTGCCCCTCCCACCTCAAATAAATAAATAAAATCTTTAAGAAAAATACTTGTATTTTTTTTTTAAATGAGTACTCTGAATTAAAACAAGCATTAAGAAACATAAAATAAGAAGCCAGCTACTTGGGGTTCTTTTGTTTGTTAATCCCAGAGATATTATTTTAACCTAGCCTCTTTCCTTTTGCATATCAGGAGCTATATATGAATTGTGTATGTATTTTGAGCAGCAAATTCATATGCAATTAAAAGTGGAAGAGATCATATTAGATTCCATTAAAGTTAAATTAAAAAATACTTAACCATAGGCTGAGTGAGCTGCTTGCCTAATGTCCCTAACCCCAAACGACCCAAATTCATTTTACTGCCAACAAAAGAATTTTAAAAAGCGGCACTGTTTAATTTGCTCTTAACCATTATACCTTATTAACAAATGGCTTTTCTAAGGGAAAACTGCTACCTACCAAAGCTAATAGACAAGTTTACACATTTACATTCATTTAAAGAATTCCATACCTTTACCTTTGCCTCAAATGTCTCAGTGCTTCTAGAGCAGTTTTTCAACCTGAACGCTACAGACATATTCACCAGATACCTCTTGGGGGTGAGAAGATGTCCTGTGTTTTGTAAGATGTTTAGCCCTATCCTCGGCCTCTACACATGAGGCGCCAGGAGTACCCCCCCTTCACCAGCTGTGACAATCACAAATGTTTCCAACCAATGACAAATGTCTCCTGGGGGACAAAACTGCCCCTGGCGGAGAACCACAGCTCTAGATATAAAGACAATAACTGTCATCAGAAAATATAAATAATAAGAATCTGCACGCTGTATACCGAGAGGGTGCAGTAGCAAATAATGGTCTTTTATGCCATTCATCTTCACTGTAGAGAAGCTACTCCTTGGCTATATCATTTAGCAGTTCTTAGTTTCCATCTTCACTGTGTAGCTCAGAGACAAGAAAAGGGCACAGACAGCATTATATCATTCTCTCTGTAATTAGTATTACCAAGCCATTAAATTGCTATTTGGAAAAACCAAGAATAATCATGCATCCCTCAAGTACTAGTATAACTTAAATGTTAATTATTGATAATGGTACAGACTGGTAAGGTAAAAAAGAAAACATTGTAATAGTCTCTTACTATTACTGTTCATGAACACACAGTACTTCATTGAAAAACCTGTTAATAAAATACTGAAAGTCACTATCAGATTAGAAATCCCCTAGAGTTTATTCCACACCTTTGAAATTGAATGTAATTATACTGTTAAAAAAAAAATCAACTTCTTACTTTAAAATCTCCAATAGGAGGGTAAAGGGAATCCATATTCTCTACTGATAATACTATATGCAGTCAAACTAGATTTCTGTCTACTTAGATAAAAAAAAGTATTTTCCCCTTAAAATAACTATAATTTCAAGTTGCCTATGCAATTATGGCAATTCATTTGGTTACATTTCATCACTGAGAGAATAAGGCAATTATAAATAAAACCAGAATGTGAAATGGCAATAAATAGTTGTATCTGAAAATTAATTATACTATTCTCACAAAATAGTTCTATTAGTTTTATAAATTATGTTACTTTTATAATGGAATATGAACATAAAGCTATATTTTGCATTTAACTTTTTCATAGTATCTTTTATTGCTTTCAGGTTTCCATATTCCCTTTTACCCCTAAACCATTTCTGTAAGGAAGAGAGTGTTAGGCTTTATCTCTCTTGACAAGCAGGTAACAGGACATCTGACACCAACCAGCTACTTAGAAGCACTCCCCAGAGGAGAAAAGAAGATCTCAGCCCTTGTTGTCTCTGCACCTTGGTGATTCCCTAAGTCAAAATCACCAATGATTAATTACATTCTGCTCTAGTGTATCTTCCTTTGTAAACAGATTAATATACTAAACTCTCCACCACCTAGAAAATGAATATTCTATTGACATAAGTGACGTGACCACAATGTCAAAGTAAAAGCATTAGTCTGTTAATACCACGAGTTACTAATGAAAAGAAATTACTCACTGAAAACACTTATGTAAATACTAACTTAATTAAGAGTACTGAATACTCAATATTTAGACACGTTTCATATTGACAGCTTTAAGAGCACACTGAAATGTGAAGGTATTGATTTTAACATAACTCTATGAAATCACAGCAGTGAATCAAAAATCAGCAAGTTCTATGATGATGCCACTGCTGAATGATTTTATCTTCAAAAATACACTTCTGGGGTGGGGGGATATTTTAAAGATGAGAGAGAGAGAGAGGCCATGAGAGAGAAGGTCAGATGGAGAAGCAGATCCCCATGGAGCTGGGAGCCCAATGCAGGACTCGATCGTCGGACGCCAGAATCATGAGCTGAGCTGAAGGCAGTCACTTAACCAACTGAGCCACGCAGGTGCCCATCCCCAAATTTTCTTAAATATGCTTGCATATTCTAGCCAAACATGTCAGAGACCAGAAAGAATTTGTAGTTAAGAAGAAAGCCTTAAAACAAGGTGACAGGCATAATTTCAACTCTCTTAGAAAGCTAAAAGGATATAATAATCTCTGTTAAGAAAAAGTGGGGATTCCCAGACCACCAACACAGCATTAAACTTGAAATAGAAGTGGACTATGGAGCAGTGTCAGATAACGAGGGCGGAGATTTCAAAATGCATATATTGTTATGAATAAATACAGGAATAGCCAGTGCACCTTCCATAAACACAAAATGAGTCTGGGAAGCTTACAGAGCATTAAAAAACAAAAACAAAAACAAAAACCTGTAAAAGAACCTGATATCATATGTAGGATGGGAAAGGAACAGGGAAGAAAAAGTAGCAGAAAGGCTTAGGATTTGTGTGGTTCCAGAAGGCTGCAAATGCCTGTGTCTCCAGCCACACGGAACAGAAGATATAGAGCAAGTCAGGTCCTTATTGTCCCTGGGCCCCAAGTCAAGTGAGGACCCAGGCACGAAATTTCAGGAGCTCCTCACTCACTCGACGACTCTCCAAACTGGTGCCTCCTTCAATTCTGTGTCCTTGGTACATCACATACCTCACCTCAGTCCAATTCTGTGGGTCCCCACCACCCCCATCTGACCCCCATCAGGAAAAGAGATGTACTTGGAATGACCTGTTTGGAAAACTCTACCTCTTTCAAAATACAGTCCTCATACTAGCTGCCTAGTATCAAATTTGTTCTGCTTAGAGACGAAAGAGTTACTATAGACTTAATGTGAAAGAAAATCATCAGCCTTTTTTTTTTGGTAATAAAGAGGAGGCCCTGAGAAAGCCTTGGATTCCTAAAGGGAAAGGGACAAGTGCAAAGAAAGAGAACAAAAGCAACAACAAACTCCCAGACGCTCGTGATTTGCTTGCGGTGTCATGATTTGCTCTCCTCCCAGCCCCCTCCATGGAACAGCATCACTCAAGTGGGGCAGCTGCGCCTCTCTGACCTCTTTGCAGAGTTCTATTTTGTTTGCTCTTTTTAAACTTTATAGAAAAGCAAACAGTAGTCTGTACTTATCAATCTATCTTTTTTTTTTTTTTATTTTTTTTAAAGATCTATTCACTTGATAGAAATCACAAGCAGACAGAGAGGCAGCCAGAGAGAGAGAGAGAGAGAGGGAAGCAAGCTCCCCGCTGAGCAGAGAGCCCGATGTGGGACTCGATCCCAGGACCCTGAGATCATGACCCCAGCCGAAGGCAGCGGCTTAATCCACTGAGCCATCCAGGCAGCCCTCAATCTATCTTTTAAAAAAGTTTTTCATGAGGCACCTAGGTGGCTCTGTCCGTTCATCAAGCCCACTCTTGATTTCAGCTCAGGTCTTGATCTCAGGGTCAGGAGATCAAGCATCTGGGTCGAGCTGGGGCTTGGAGCCTACGTGAGATTCTCTCTCTCTCAAGGTCACCCGGGTGGCTCGGGCAGTTAAGTATTGGACTCTGGATTTCGGCTCAGGTCATAATCTCAGGGTCCTGGTTTCAAGACCTATGTGAGACTCTGCGATCAGCAGAGTCTGCTTGTCCCTCCCCCACTGCTCCTTCCCCCTGCTCTCTCTCTCTCTCTTTCAAATAAATAAATAAATGAAATCCTAAAAAAAAATCTCTCCCCCTTCTTCTGTCCCTCCCTCTACATGTGTGCATGTTCTCTCTCTCTCCCTCTCCTCCCAAAAAAAAATCTTTTTCATAAAACAAATTCATTATTATAGAACCTATTAATTCAGAATACCTGATAATTTAGGTACTGGTTGAAATTTAAGTATGTCTTTACATGAAATATTTTATCACTTATTATATGAGAAAATAGTTGCTGGTAAGTGTTTTATAAAGTTAAAAACTTTGTTTCCGGGATGCTTGGGTGGCTCAGTCAGTTAAGTGTCTGCCTTCAGCTCAGGTCATGGTCCTATGGTCTTGGGATCGAGTCCCACATTGCATCGGGCTCCCTGCTCAGTTGGGGGGTCTGCTTCTCCCTTCTCTGACCCTCCTCCTCCCCTGGTTGTGCTGGAGCTCTTTCTCTGACAAATATATAAATAATTCCTTTAAAAAAAAAAAAAAAACAACTTTGTTTCTAAGATTTAGACCATCTTATTTTTAAAATGTTATCTCTTCATTAATATATAATGATCAGCCTTTCCATTTGCCAGCTACAGGAATTTGTATGTCTATGTGTGTTTATGTTTATTTCTATTTTTTTTTAAGATTTTATTTATTTATTTGACAGAGAGAGAAATCACAAGTAGGCAGAGAGGCAGGTAGAGAGCGAGGGGGAAGCAGGCTCCCTGCCGGGCAGAGAGCGTGATACAAGCAGAGAGCCCAGGACCCTTAGATCATGACCTGAGCCAAAGGCAGAAGCTTAACGACTGAACCACCCAGGTATCCCAATGTGTTTATGTTTAAAAGTAATAAAATGTCTTCCCTTTGTTGAAAGATTTCAAAGAAGACACAAACAAATAAAAAGACATCCTGTGCTCATGGATTAGAAGAATTAATATTGTTAAAACTGCCAGATCACTCAAAGCCTTCTGGAGATTCAACCCCCATTAAAATATAAAAGGCATTTTTCAAGAAATAGAAGAAATAATCTGAAAGTCTGTATAAGAACAGACAATAACAATGTATTAAAGGTATATAATATGACAGATATCATTATAACCATACTGCAATACATAAATGTATCAAAGTAATACAATGTCCACCTTAAATTAACACAATGCCTTAATCATTATCAACCCTCCCTAGGCTAGTGTTTGAGGATGCTAGAAAGCCATTTTTTATAAAATTGGAAATATGTCTGATTTTAGCTAAGCTGCCTCTTGGAGCTGTTTCTGGGCCTTTAGGTAAAAACTTAGCTGTACTCCCTGATGCCATTAGAAACAATTCCATTAAATAATTTGGGAAGAACTATCATTTCTACAATATTAAATATCAACCTAGGAATCTACTAAATTTCTCTATTCAACTTCTGATCCTCACTGTGCATCTAATAACCCCAAACTCTGCATAAAGTCACTCTCAACTCTGCTGCCCTTCAGCTACTCTGTGTTTTAGGTTTTCATGGCCAAAAAGAAACAGAACCCTTTGGCCCCCATCATGGACCTTTGCTTTCTAAGCAAAAGGAAAGGGGTATATGGAATCATTTATCTATACAAAATAACACTCTTCATGTGTCTCAGTATTTAAATTCTTTTTCCAATAATAGATTCTGCATGTGCACGCGATCTCTCTCTCTCTCTCTCTCTCTCTCTCTTCCTGTTACATAACATACAATTTTCTATTTGTATTTTTTATTTGTCACTTTATTAGGTACATGTCTCATAAACAGAACATTGTGGGGATTTTCTTTCTTCCTGTCCATTCTGTTTTTTTAATCCTAATTCAGACTAGGCCATTTATTCATTCAAGATTTGCATTGTTCTTAGTAATCTATACTTGATAAACCATAATGGAAATCAGGTGAGTTTTTTTTTTAAGTGATTCATTGCAAAAAGCAGGTTCAATAAAACGGTTCACAGATGAAAACCAAAAGGAGCAGTGAGGTCAGCCAAGAAAGTGGTTTTTGAGGCTAGAGAAACAGTGGAGAGGAGGGAAGAAGATCTCCCAAGAGCAGTTTATTTTTAATCTCAAGCTGTCAATAAAGAAAGTCATATAACTTCTAACCAGAATCTGCCAATTCTCATTTCTTTTTTTCTCATTTCCACAAACTCCATCACTTTGACAGAGGCTCACTTTATTACGCTGCCCAATTTGACATTTTAACACCTTTTTCTTTCTTTTTTTTTTTTTAAGATTTCATTTATTTATTTGACAGACAGAGATCACAAGTAGGCAGAGAGTCAGGCAGAGAGAGAGGAGGAAGCAGGCTCCCTGCTGTGCAGAGAGCCCAATGCGGGGCTCGATCCCAGGATCCTGGGACCACGACCTGAGACGAAGGCAGAGGCTTTAACCCACTGAGCCACCCAGGCGTCCCTTAACACCTTTTTTCTATAAGGACAATCACTGAGGACCCCAAGCATCAGGTTACAGTAGCTTTCAGGAACCTTCTTACTCTGAAGGGGGATTTTTGAGTCCTACAGTGTCAGTCCTCTACAGAGAGGAACTGCATCTCTGTCAGCCTTTGGCAGCCTGGACAGAGCCTGAGACATAATCTGTGCTTCATAAGTGTTGATTAGAATTAAAACATTTAGTCACTGTTATTCAGAAAGAACACTTTTCACTTCCCAAAACATTTCTTATCTCATCTCACAAATACTTAAGTTTCTTGAACATACTTTGGTATGTTTCTTCATAAAGTTTGATCAATACATGAGGTAACCATACATTTCAGTGTGTCCCAGGGAAGAGTACTAACATATATATATTCCTATGATAAATATTCATATACCCTCCATGAATTGACTTTTATACCATATCTCATCTCTGTGACTCATCACATTTTTGGAAAACAAAAGGTCTCATTGTATCACGAAGAACACAAGATAAAAGTACTTTCAAATTGTTGCTAGAACTGGAAAGCAAGTAGAGACTCTAATGAAATGACAATTTTTTTTTAAGATTTTATTTATTTATTTGACAGACAGAAATCACAAGTAGGCAGAGAGGCAGGCAGAGAGAGAGGAGGAAGCAGACTCGCCGCTGAACAGAGAGCCTGATGCGGGGCTCGATCCCAGGACCCTGAGATCATGACCCCAGCTGAAGGCAGAGGATTTAACCCACTGAGCTACCCAGGCGCCCCAACAATTAATTTTTTAAAAAACTCTTGTGAAACCTACACATATAAACACTCTTATCTGGGGAAAATAATCTATGTAAGATGCTCTACTATCATTTATATGTTGCTATCATTTTCAAGAATCATTTTGGAGTGACTCTCATAGCCATTTCATAAATCGTAAGAAAAACCATATTTTAGAGTGTCTTCTTTTCTTGCACAAAAATCTTTATTACCCATCTCAATGACTCACTCTAGTCTCTAGACATGGCTATAAACACTTTCCAACCATTTTTAAAAATAAAATCTACCCTCAAAGAAAGAACATGTGTTCCCACTGAGGATATTCAAAAGAATCCATCACAGGACCTCAAGTCACCACTGCATGAGAGATTCTAAAATATACTCTGAAGAACAGGAGCATAAAACCCCAAGATGAGTTCTAGGGGAATCTACACATCACATGAACTCATCTAAGGAGAGACTGTAGGTAAGCGGTAACGGGTGTTGAGAACGCTACATGAATTGTTCAGGAATGGCATTTTTTTGTTCACAATAACTAACAGTATCAGGTCACCAGTTAAGCATCGGTTAAGCATCTGCCATTCACTCAGGTCATGATCTGAGGGTTTTAGGATCAGCCCCACACTGGGCTCCCTGCTCAGCGGGGAGTCTGCTTCCCCCTTTCCCTCTGCCCCTGCCCACCCCAACCCCACCCCACCCCCCTGCTCCTGCACTCACACATGCTCTCTGTCTCTATCTCAAATAAATAAAAACTTAAAAAATAATAATAATAACTAGCAGTACCAAGGCTCTTTGTCTGATCCCACTACCCAATTCGCATGAAAAATCATGTCCTATTCATAATATAGAAGTGCATTTCCGGGGCGACTGGGTGGCTCAGTCTGTTAAGCGACCCGCTCAGGTCATGATCCCAGGATCCTGGGATTGAGCCCCGCATCAGGCTCCCTGCTCGGCAGGGAGTCGGCTTCTCTCTCTGCCTGCTTCTCTGCCTACTTGTACTATCTGTCAATTAAATAAATAAATTAAAAAAAAAAAAAAAAGAAGAAGAAGCGCAGTTCCTATGGAGCGCCTGGGTGGCTCAATGGGTTAAGCCTCTGCCTTCAGCTCAGGTCATGATCCCAAGGTCCTGGGATGGAGCCCCACATCAGGCTCCCTGATCAGCAGGGACCCGGCTTCCCCACCACACACACCCCCTGCCTGCCTCTCTGCCTACTTGTAATCTCTCTGTCTTGCAAATAAATCAATAAAATCTTAAAAAAAAAAAAAAAAGAAGAAGAAGAAGAAGAAGAAGAAGTGCAGTTCCTAAAAGGTAGGACAGCATTCAAATCAAGGAAAAGATGAACAAAGTTCTCGGGATGTCACTCACATCGACGAGCTGATTGACTCCGCTTGCTGTTTTCGCCAGTGTGACCAGGTCTTCCTGCATTTTATCCACCCATGACTTGATGCTGCAGAAATCAGAAGACAACGTTCTATCAGATCTCTGGCAAACTGAAACCACACACATACTATACTCGTGCTGTAGATAATTCATTAAATTGCCTTTATATTTTTCTTCCCCCTCCAAGTTCCTACTATGTCCACCCTCCCAACCCACTTTTAAATTACAAAACCAATGAACCTTCAGTGGTCAGCTTCTTGGGATGCTGAGATGCCACAAAACTAAAAGAAAATGCCATAGATGTCTTGTCCAATAGGAGGGTACATGTTTCCTTAATTTTTATGAGAATTATATTAATAATTAACTACTAATTACTATATTAAATAATATATTTACATAATTAATTACAAATAATTACTATATTAAATAGAATATTCTATATATTTTTAATATTCTAAAAAAATAGAATATTCTAAACTGAACTTTACCCTTTAGCTTGTAAGTATTCTTAATATAATACCAAGGATGTGCTACATATAGAATATTTGAAAAAAGAAAACATAAATAATTTTAAATTTCTCATAATTCCATCACCCAGGGATAACCACTGGGAATATTTTGATGTATTCCACCAAACATTTTGATATGTTCTGGTCTTTTAAAATTCTTTCACATGGTTGAAAGCCTATTATGTAAAATTCACATCTCTGTTTGCTTTTACGTCATATGATAAATATTCTCCCATGCCATTACAAATATTTTATAAACACTGTATTTTAATGGCCACTTAATATTCTATTATCTTTATATCCCATAATATATTTGACCATCCTTTTTTGTTAAAAGATCATCAGCCTTAACCACTATGAATTATGAAGCAACAAATATCTTAGGGTGTAAAGCTTAAAAGTATTTCATTTCCTTAGCTAAACTCTTAGATTTGAATTCTTAGTTCAAGGATGAAGTTTTAAAGGAATGTTTCTGAGCACTAAAATTACGATTGAAAGATTTCAGTTCAAATCCTTTGCATGTATATATTTCAGATTAATGAAATGGAGATCTTAAAATACAAGTTACAGATATCAGGACATTTTAGGAAAGCTTAAATCAATGGTCTTACTTCTTCCTGTCATTAGAGATATTACTGAAGAGCACACAATGTTCCTTATTCAAATCAATATAGTTTGTAATCCCTTCATATATTGCATTTATTCATGCTTATTTATAAAAAGACACATGATATGTATTCTTTTCTGCCCATGCAAATATAAGAAAACACTAGTAAGAATGGTAGGAAATGACTTATATTTGAATTTGAACTTCTCTCTACATATGTATGACATGTGTATCTATCTGTTGCCTATTTATTCTACTTCTTCAAATTTTATTAGGACCAAGTGTTCTCCCACCTTTAAGAGACCACATCTAAGAGTGGCTTAGGAAAGTGTTGTTTTAAAAATTAACTATGTATTTCATAAGTGCTCCATCATGAGATTTTAACTATGTTTGTCTTTCTTTTCCTTGGAAAGATAAGAATTCCAAGAGAACTACAATGTTACCAACTTTTTGTCAGATATATTTACATATAACAGAATTTTAAAAATTAAATGTGGCGGGGGGAGCATAATGTAAAAAAGGGATTTCAATGAGGTGCAGATGAACATACAAAAGATAATAAACTGACAAACTAAAGAGGAACAAGGAAAACAAAGTCAGTCACAGAAAAAGGATGCAATGCTTTAAAGAAAACACAGAGGTTTGACTCACATGTGAAGCGAACTAGTTAACTAATGAAATACATAAAAGCTGGTGATACTTTCACACAAATGAAGATAAGGAAGAATATTTATTAACCAAGGCTTATAAATATAACCTTAAGAGGTAAATAATTATCAAGAATTTTTTTTTAAAAAAATTATCAAGAAAATAAAACAAAACAGGAGGAGAGTATGGAAAGAAATTTATAGAACCACTAAAATGAAGGCCGTCACATTACTCTAATATTATATTTCCTGCTGTTTAGAAGCTGATACGTATTGTAGGGGCCAAGGGCAGGCCACCAAGATGGGCCCTAAATGGGCCACTTTGGCAAGAACACGATTTTGAGTCAAAGGCAATCAAAACCCAGTAGATTCAGGAAAAGCTCTTTACCTCCCCCTCAACTGCCTACTTATATAAGGAAGACAGCTATGACCAGAGATTCTTCTTTACCTAAGACACTTATCTCCCTAATAGGGAACCTCCTCTCACCTTCCTGCTAATGGTCTTTCTCACCTCTGTATCCTCAGACCCCTCTCCCCTCCTCAGCTCATAAAATAAGCCTCAACGCCTTTGGAATTTCCATGTCTGTTTGGATTCCCCACAGGTATGCTATTAAATTTGATTTTCTCCAGTTAATCTGTCTCAGGTCAATGTGGTTCTTAATCCAGCCAGAAGGAGCTTGAATGGCAAAATAAATCCTTCTTTCCTGATAATCCATTTGAAAAATACTACAAATACCAACTACTAATATTCTTACTACTATGATTATATAAATACAATTGAGCTCCATTTTTCTATTCAGAACAATAGATTACTTTAGGGAGTAGGCAGGAGCAAAGAGCACTGACACCATTTTTTAAAAGATTTTATTTATTTATTTGAGGCAGGTGAGAGCAGGAACGGGGTGAGGCAGAGGAAGAGGGAGAGGGAGAAGCAGACTCCCAGCTGAGCAGGGATCCTGAAGCAGAACTGGATCCCAGGACCTGTAAATCATGACCTAAGCCAAAAGCAGATGTGTAACTGGCCAAGCCACCCAGGTGCCCCCCTGATGCCATCTGCTAATTCACATCAGACTATCTCATTTCTCCACGCAGTTAGTGAACAAGTCCTAAGACCCAGAGAAAATAAATCAGCTCTTCTTAAAAATAATTCCCAACATCAACAAACAGTAACAAGTGTTATATATCCCTTTAGCTAAGAAACTAAGACACAAAGAATATATATTTAAAAAAAAAAAACTTACCTCATGCCTGAATTCTGATTTATGCTAAAGTGATCCAAAATGTGCATTCTAACTTGATACCTGAGTGTACTGTCACTGCTAATGTTCATCGAGTTTAATCTATTTTGGCTGAAAGCAATGAAGGACCTATCCAGTCTCCTTGCCATCCATGACAAGCTGTCAAGAACACTTCAGGGGAGCAAGGATAATTTTTCATAGATATGGGTGTTACCTGGTTTTCCTAAAATTCATAAGTACTATGCCTTTCAAACCTGGAATTGAAGATTATAATGGCCAAGAAATAAGCCAAGATCCCATTCATCATGAAAGTGAAAAATTACACAACGGAAAACCCTCATCTGTGCAGATTCTTTCTCAGTCTTTCTCTTTCTGGGTAAACTGTCACGCACATACATATACTCACTAAGCCCTATTTTATTAAATATCCCCAGAAGCTACTACGAAATTTTGGAGAAAATTACAGAGGATATATCCCTTTCATATAATAGGAAACTAACACAGGACTCCACAAGGAAGATTTTGTTTGCTGTTAACCCATTCAACAGATACTAAAAACACCAGATGTAGAAATGAAAGATATATGCCTTATAATGTGGTTGGTCTTGAAATCAGATCTGGCAGGAAAAAGGCAGAAGAGAACAAAAACATGGTGGTGTAGGAAAAGAAAAGTATCTTTTTCTTCTACATTTTTAAGTTCTTAACTTAAAGAATGGTTGGACAATAGAAGGCCCCTATAACAAAGGGCAGTTAAGAAAGAAAAAAAGACACATCTATTTTATACATATTTTACATGACAAGAGAACTTTCATAAGGAAATGGAGACCCAAAGAAATGGTTAAACCTGAGCATTCTTATGCTAATCCGATAAAGAGTAGAAAGTAGGGAAAGATACATAGAGACAAGAGTATGAACCATGTATCATAAACTAGAGGGAACCTAACAAAGCCTATTCATTCAGTCTTCTCTCTGTCCCTTGTCTTCAGAGATAAGCATGTTCTTCTCCCCTGGGTTTAGGGCAGGCAACCTTCCTATGAGGGAAAGGTCAGAAAGTCCTTCATGCACACGCCATTTCTCAAACTCCCTCAGCTTAAAATATTCAGTATCGTGTTTTGGGGTAGTGTGTCCTGAATCCCATGAGTGGGATACATTTCAGGACCAACAGAGAATCACTTAAGAGTTTACTCTTAAGGTAGTAGGGCAGGGAGACAGACAGGGAAGGCTCTGTGGGCTAGTAGCTGCTTGAAGTGAAATTTGAAAGACAAGTGGAATTTGACAAAAACTGAGAAGGCAAGTAAGAAAACGTGAAGGCAGAGGGAATACAAAACATGGCACACGCAGCAACTACAAGTAGCCCGAATGGCTGGAGTCCAGGTCGGTTCAACAAATGGCTTCAGGTGGGAACAGGCACGGCAGGGACAAAATTCAGGCAGACAGATGGGCCAGAGCAAGGGTCTTAAATAACATTCCGAAGCATTTAGATTGTATTCCCAAAATAATGAGGAGATCATGGAAAAGGCGGAGTTAGAGAGTAACAAGGTCCAGCAAGTGTGTATCAACATGATGAAACCATTTTTTTTTCTGATAGCAAAGAGGATGATGGCTCAGAGGGAAAATGAAAAATAAGAAGGGAAGGTCTAGACGAGTAAGAAATGAGAGGGATTTAAACCAGCTCAGTGGTAGTAAGAGGATAGAGAAAAGTAGAGGAAAGGCTAAATATAAGAAACTATTAGCTCAATAAAAAAAAAAAAATCTGAAGTGTGGACAACAAGCTTTCACATAGTATGGGATGTAGACAGTGAGTGGAATTTGGGGATAATTCATGGAGTTCCTCAGTTAAACAATGATAGGACATGTTGATATACACACAGGAGAAAGAACAATTTAGAGGGACATGATTGTGTTTGCTTTTATTCGTTCTATTAGACATGTTTCTGAGAGAGCCATGTGTAGGCAACTGAATATACCTGGGTTGGAGTCCTCACAATTTCCAATAAGAATATAAAGATTTGCTGTTTCCAGTGTATATAGAGAACATAGGTAAGTCAATATCTGACTCCCAAAGGACAGTGTACAGAAGGAAGGAAATACCCAATACTGGAACTCTGAAAAATAACATTTACAAGAAGGGACAGAAGATCTGAGTAGTAGCAAAAGAGCAGTGATATGACAAAACCCAGAGAAGAGGAAAATTTCAAGAGAGGATGTAGTTATGGAGTCATCAAATAAGGTGGGAGAAATTTATCCAAACCTTACATATAAAGGTAATGAGAGAAACAGTGTGGAATCTAGGAGAGAAGGGAAAACAAAGAGCACCTAGAAAAGAACGAAGAACAAGGAGTACTCACTTTTCTTTTTTTCTTTTTTGAGATTTTTACTTATTTATTTGAGAGAGGGAGAGAGAGCAAGGGGCAAAGGGAGAGGGAGTGCAGCAGGTGGATTCCCCAGAGTGTGGAGCTCGACACCAGGCTCAATTCCACGACCCCAAGATCATGACCTAAGCCAAGTCACACGCTTTACCAACTGAGCCACCCAGGCACCCTTATTTTTCTTTTTTAGTAGGAAAGATTTAGGCATCTTTCCATGTACAAGGAGAACAACAAGTAGAAAAGGAGACGCTGAAGATTCAGGAGAGAACGTGTACTATATTGACGGAGCAAGGTCCTTCAGAAGCTCTAGATCAGGGCTGTTCCTGCTCACCACCCCCCCATATCCAAACATAAAGGTGGGGAACACGTGAAGAAATAAGCATAACCCAGGAGAAGCCTAATCCATGGCTAGAAGGGAGGATAGCTCCCCCATAGAGATTGGAGGGAAAATATAAAAGCTTTGGGGTAAATGGAAATAACCAGAGCAACCTGATGAGAAAGCTGAGACAGTTCTACTTACTGGCGTCTGTTTCTTTTGTAATAGAAGAGACAGTCATCTGTTCAGAGACAAGCAGCAGGTATGAAGGTAGGGTGGTTGGAAAGGAAGTTGGACATTTAAAAAGAGCTAGCCAGAGGTTATTTAAAGATGTGCCCTAGACTGGAGGTCATCACTTTCTCTGGTACTAATCAGCATAAATGTGTGAATGTCTTCACCATCTCTTGACTGGAGAGGGAAAGATGAGAGAAAAAAAGGCATTCAGATGAATATGGGGCAGATATCAGCATGTAGGAAAGAAGGAGAAGGACAAGTGAATTCAAGGACCTGAAAATTTCCAGATCTCTATGCATTCTAAATAATAAAGACAACCAAAAATCTCATTAAAATGTTACAGTATTTTATTTATAAAAAAGGTTTATTTTCCTTTTTTTTAAGATTTTATTTATTTATTTGACAGAGATCACAAGTAGGCAGAGAGGCAGGCAGAGAGAGAGGAGGAAGCAGGCTCTCCGCTGAGCAGAGAGCCTGATATAGGGTTCGAGCCCAGGACCCCAAGATCACGACCTGAGCCAAAGGCAGAGGCTTTTAACCCACTGAGCCACCCAGACGTCCCATAACAAGGTTTATTTTCTAATCACCAAGGAACCTCATACACTTCCATGTGTGCTTACTATCCTTTTCCATGTTCTATGTTTGCTCTCTAACCTCTCCATGAAATTAACCCTCCACATTCATTGTGATGGAATAAATTCCACAAGTACTGAACTATCACCTTTCACAACCTCCCACACTAAAGATTTTCTCCTCTATCCACTAAACACCAGAAGCCTTTAAATATTTGAGTTTTGTGTTTATTCTCCTGTACACTTTCCAGATTAGATGGATATACTTTTATTCTCATTCACCACTGAATCCTCACTATTTTTATTACAGTGTCGTGCAAATAGTAGGCACAGAGATATTTAACGAATACATAGAAAAATGTGTTAAAATGAAATATAATTGCATTACTGTGTCTTTAAGAAGCACAATTATCTTTACTTAAGTAGAGAAAGTGATTGATTTGCTAAATCTCTTCTTCTCTCCACAATCCACATCAGAAAAAATGAACTGCTGGACCCACGCATCCATACAAAACACCCACTTTTCAAAGTAGCAAATTTTCAAAATATGACTATTATAAGGAAATTATTAAAACTCTAAAAGGAACACCTCATCATTCCAAATCTTTCAAGTATGTAATGAATGTCATAGGGGGAAAAAATAGTCTCATAATCCTTCTCTGCCCCTACAATAACTCAGAGTCAACTAGCAGAATATGTCGTCAACAGATGATGTCTGCAAACTCACATTACACTGGAGAACTCATTATGAGATCTCTAAATATTAAGACAAATATTTTGTTCACTAGTAAGATAATCTTTTATATCCTGGACTTCATTTCATGGTACAGAAAGAGCCCAAATTTTTAAAAGCAAATACATAAGATAGTCAAGTTTTCACTAAATTTGAAAAAAAAAAAAAAAAAACTTGCCAAGCAATTAATACTGTTCCTTTTGAGATCAGATTTGCCTGTTATACAGCTTTCAAAAGGGTAGTCCCTAGTTCAGGAAACTCCTTATTTAAGAAAAAAATATATATATGGTAATCCATTTCATTTTGCATGCATTTGAGGAACATCAAATTCAGAACAGCACAAATTACAGCCCGTTCAATCTATTGTAAAGTGTAGTAGTTGAGTAAGAAGTGTCAAATCTACATAGTTATCTATTTAATTGTTTTAAATGCTACAGAAAGAATTTGCCTTTTTACTGGTTGAAACAACGGAGCCAAAGGGATAGATAAGAATTGTTACAATAGGTCCTACCAAGACTAAACTGTCCTTCCTTGCTCTATTTTATGTGGTAAGTCCTCTAGAAAAGAGAAGGCTGTATATGAACCCACTGCTATTAGCAAGGAGAGAGTAGTAAAACAGCCATCTTTCTTCCACACCCTCCTTGAATTACCCTATTAGCAATTATCATAGAGACTAAAGCAAAAGAGGAATCCGAGATACACAGGAGAAAGGGAAGGGAGGGGCTGTTCCAGTAAGGAGGAGGGAGAGAGTGAGAAGTCTGCAGCCTTTAAGGTCCTTGTCCTAAGCATTATCTGCCGATGCCACTATTCTTGAGAAATCATTTTCTTTTTAACCCAAGGAGGGAAGAGACATAGTTATCCCCTATGGACCTGGGAAAGAATTAGAATATCACAAGATCTGACAATCTGACCATTTCAGTTGTGGTGGTATATATAAAGAGCTTATTCATAAATTTGAAGTAATAAGATCATATACTTCAAAAGTGTTCTACTTTCTATAAATATCCCACCAATGCCACACTGCTTTTTGTTATGTAATAAACCACCCACAGTGTTCCTGTAGTTGGATAAATATAACATAAGTAAGCCAAAGATGTAGATAGCCCAGACACACTATTTTGCTAACTAGGCATTTCTTATAATGTAGATACTATATCATTAAATTCTTTTTTTTTTCCCCCAGTGTAAAAGGAGTATGCTTGATATCTGCTTTAAATCTAGAATTGTTTGTGAGATGGGTGTTATGCCAGGAATGTTAGTTCCTGAAATTATTCTCAATTGAAACCATTTTCAATAACACTGCTGCTGTTTTTAGAAAGCTGTTTAGACTTGTGAAATGCTTTAGTATTCCATTTTTATCTAGAGTCAATCCTGCAAGAAATGTGAATGTGCTAATCCCAGTGCAAAGGTAAAAGTCCTTGACAGTAGGAAAAAGGAGGAGGGGTTATCACTAAAATCAGATTTTAAGCCGTTCATGTTCCTCTGCCTTCATTTTCTATTGGCCTTTTGCTGTTCCTGCATGTGTGTGTGGGGGGCGGGGTTCAATCTGTGTCATAAATATAACATTCCTCACTCTCAAAGATCAAAGGTTCTTCATACCTACTCCTTATACTATCTTGGATTGATTTTTGTTTTATCCAAGAATTTTTTCATCGTTTCTTTAGTGAATATATTTTGCCTCAGCTCCAGGAATTTGCTTCTTGCTTCCAAGACAACCAATGCGCCATACACTTTAGGGCAGGTATGAACAAAAGTTCCATGGTTCGCTAGAAGGGGGAGGGGTGCTCCTGTGAGATATTTGGTCTCTTGAGGCCCTGAGAGTCTTTTACCCTTCCCCTATCCCAGTGAGTTACAACCTCCAGTCTCGTCCCTCTAGCTTGGGACCAATGGAGGTGTCCCACGTGGGCCACGCAATCTGCTACTGGTATTCTATAAACGAAATCAGCTGCATTTCTATTTGCTTATTACTAAACCTCCATGCGTCTTATTGAAGATCTCCCCTTGCACTGTTTATCTGTATTTTTTTTTTCAGTCATTGCACTGTTCCCAAAACTTATTCAAGCCATATTCAAGCATGTGAATATTATGTAATGTCCTGATTAAAAACGTCCTTATTTCTTTCTCGTCTGAATTATGAACTGCGCGGTTCATAATATTTTCAGTACTACCAAATACTCAAGTGCTTATTATATTTGGATTCTAAATGGCCAATCCAATTCCCTGTATGGGTCAATAACTACAGTCAAGCCAGTTCAGCTGCCTCACAATCATGGCAGTTTTGTCATGTTAGGCAATCGTGTTTTCCACACACCTGAAATTACCGAAGTCCCCTCAGCTCCCAAAATTCATCCTTCAAGTCTGTACTTAGATCCTACTTCTGGACAACCCAAGTCCTCAAAGCCTCAGAAATTGTTCTTTTCCCTACGTTTCTAAGATTTACATAGCCTGTCCTACAAAATGGCACACACGCTGATATAGGTCTTATGTTAGTATTATTCTTCTCCAGCAATACTTAATTTCAGGGAGCGGAGAGGCCACAGCCTATAGTTCTGTATTCTGAGAATATCTAACACAGTTCTACGCATACAGCAGACACTCAATGGATAATAGATAATATCCGTTGAGCGTCTTAAGTGTGAGGAGCTGTTCTAAACAAGTCATGGGAACATCCTCTCATTCTTCCAAGAATCTACAAAGCAGGTATGGCGTCCTACTTTTCAGTTAAGGAAACTGAGGTATAGGGAGGTGAAGTTACTTGGCTAAGATCAAAGAGTTAGTAAATGGCAAAGTGGGACAAATATCCCTAAGAAGCCAACAGAGCATACAGTCTTAATGAGTGCTAATTGACAGGGTGGTCGGAAACATGGCTTGGCTCTCCTCATTAAACCACCAGACAGGAGGCCTCAACTCTTCTCTTATCAGAACTCACAAATGTCTCCTGTCATATTTTACAGAGGGTCAGAGCCCTGGGTTCTAAGTTTGCTTCACCGATGTAAGGAAAAGAAATAACAATTACATAAGTCTTATTTTTATACGGCAAGAGAAAAGAAAATTAGGAAATGAAGATTTAAATAATTGAGAAAACTCAAATATTTTACTCCTTAAGAAAAATTTTGTGAAGGGGCACCAGGGTGGCTCAGCTGATCGAGCATCTCACTCTTGATTCAGGCTCAGGTTGGGATCTCGGAGTCCTGAGCTCAAGCCCCAGGTAGGGGCTCTGCGCTCAGCACAGAGTCTGCTTGAGATCCTCTCCCTCTTTCTCATTCCTTCCTCCCTCCTTCTCTCTCTCTCTCAAAATGAAAAAATAAAAATCTTTAAAAAAAATTTTTTTTGTGGAAATATGCACAATTACTGAAATGCCATCATTTTTCCTCACAATGTTTTTTTTTTAAGATTTCATTCATATTAGCAAATAAATAAGCACTATTTTTTTTATTTTCAAAATCATGAATTCCTCTGCCTTCATTACCAAAGCATGGTCGGTGTTAGGTACACAGCCATGGACTCTCCTGTTATTCACAACATGCACACAGATTTGACAAGTAGCAGGTTAGATGTAGAGTCAGCCCTGCTAAGTTTCTAAATAGAAAATATTCTCAAAGCAACATGAAATCCTTCAAACAGGGATGGAAGATGTGACTTTCAGCTGGCCTTCATTGTCTTCATAATGAAAGTTCAGATACACAAACAAACCCAAGTATATGAAAGCCTAGGCCCAGACTGACTGGTGGGGCCCTCCTTGTAAAGACAGCCCATAGGATCATTTGTCTGGCAGCCTTTCCAGGACAGAGTTTACTTAACAACCAAAAAGCTGCCAATGCAAATTTACTAATTTGCAAATGCAACAAATAAGAACTCGCCTTCTGAAAAGCATCAGAAAGGAACACGGCAAGGGTGGCGTATCCCCAACTTTCTAAATTCCTTTGCCATAAGGCGCAGAAATTCTAGGGGAAAAAAAAAAATGGAATGAAACCTTCAAATTTGAAGTGATAAATATCCTTTCAGCTCCAGAAAATACATTACAGTTTAATTGCTCTCAACCTTTTTGTCCCCACAGACACGTGCTTCTCTTGGACCCCCCCTTTGCCTAAGCAACGCATTCGTGGCCCTTGCGCTCCTGAGGGTCTGGGCACAGTGCGCATGCCCAGCACGAGACTGCTGCGTGTGGGGGTGTGAGAGCCAGCTCTCCCTCCTGACCTGCTCCATATAAACAGAGCTAAACTGGTTGTTTTGATCAAATCGTTTTTCTCCGTCATCGCCATAAAATTAACAATGAGAATTGTGCTTAAATATGAATTTATGCTTATCAAATGGTGAAAACCTGAACAATTTCTAGCACTATCAAAGAACTCCTTGCAAAGAATACGAACCATCAGTGGAAGTCCTATATAAATATCAGAGGAAGACAGGAAAAGAAATTAGTTCTGGTTTCTTAGTCACAATTTCAAACATTTTTTATTTGAATTAAATTTTCCAAATAATGTAATACATGTAATATTTGGTGATGTTTAAGTTACAGCATTATAAAATTATGGGCTTTTATGTATTGTATGTGAAAAAAATAACTGAAAGTCAAGGCAATTAAATAGAAAAAATTATCAGGGAGAAAAAGCACTTTATGGAGCTAAATCCAACTGAAATGCCTATGTCATAGCCAGTAAATAAAAAAAAAAAAAAAAAAAAAAAAAAAAGCTGTGAAGCATGATTCACATACCTATAACTACTTAGAAGCCCTTTTTAAATCCATGCTTAAAACGTGAATTTTCTTTCTTTTTTTTTTAAGATTTCATTTATTTATTTGAGAGAGAGAGCAAGCATGAGAGGGGTAAGGTCAGAAGGAAAAGCGGACTCTGCTGAGTGTGGAGCCCACATGGGACTCGATTCCGGGACTCCAGGATCATGACCTGAGCTGAAGGCAATCACTGAACGAACTGAGCCACCCAGGTGCCCTAAAATGTGAGTTTTCTAGGTAAATTTTTATTATGAGATGATTTGCTATCACTAACCAAAAAAAAAAAAAAAAAAAAGCAATAAAAAAAATCAGCCCTGGATCTATTTTGCCTTTCAGGAAGCAAATAACACAATGATTTCTGGTATTTAAATTATTCATATAAAATATAAAAGAAAAACTTCACAGTGCAATGGTCAATCTCCTTATAGAAACTCCTAATGTTGTTGTACCTTCCACACTGGAAATAATTCTTCTGCAATTAGAAGGAAAGACTTAAACACGCATCTCATTGAGTCATCCAAGAAACAACGGCAAGCATGTCAGAAGCCCCAGTGAACGGAGGACACCACTTTGGTAAGATGGCGCGCCTGTGTAACCCATCATCTTTATGAAATAGGAAGGAATCATGGAGCAGCCAGTAACATGAATTAAACATCAACCATCAGAATGAATCGTTGCAGAATTCTAATTTTTTTTAACAGCCGTTCTGTCACTGTTCCTGGTGCTCCGTTCTGCGCACATCCCAATGTGAATTTCAACAAGCAGTTTTAAAATGGACCACCCCGTCTGGTAACGTGGAAGTCTACAGATTTCTAAAGCCAGATGTGTGACTCATATGTGACTCAGCAGCCTCCCACAGCTTTGACAGCCCATAGTGTCTCTCTCTGAATGCTCCCTCTGCACGAGAGGCTGAATGGACTCCACATATTGCTACTCAGAAAATACAAAAGGATTTGAGTGTAGGCAAACTGTTAGAATACATACTACCTGTTTTAGGTCACCTGTAGTAGTAGAAGGAGGGGGGAAAGCCCACTGACACATCTCTTACTGTGTGGCGGGCTGTCTTTTCCGCTATCCCTGGTGTATCTCCCCAAGGTCCAGATCGTCCTCGCCTATCTCTTGATTACATCAGGGAGATGGCAGCCCCGTGGGAATTTACATCACCTAGGAACACCGTGTAACTAAATCTCTAACTGAAGTTATGTATCCAATGACTGTGGGTGATAAGCGTTATTTTCAGTTCTAGTAAGTACAGAAGAAGGAAACATCTTATTCTTCCTGTCCAGTTTCCTAGTTAGTGGAAGCTGCCCATATACACTACCCATGAAAAATTATCATGCCAATTCTCCCAAACTCTTTCTGTGACAGGCATTATCACCTTACTAACAACCTTGTTGTTTGGGGACAGAACTAAGCTCTTCTGGGGACAAAAGAAACTGTGGTATATCTATCTTATAAATTGTTAGGCAGTCATCTAAATAAGATGTAGTTTTTAATATACATTCTATATGGCTTGATTTTTTAATGATGATTATTGATTAGGAATTTACGACTAAAATTATAAAAATTTCAGAAGAAAATTAGAGATGTCTTTAGACATCCAATTCCTAATGCCTAACCAAAAGGAAATAGATACAACAGACTTAATTGTGACTATATGACTGCCATTTTTAGTGGCCTTTAGACTTAAACAGAATGAAAGGGGTGAATAAAAATATATGGATATCATGAGCAGAATGAGAATCTGTATCTCCTCCCTGGTATTAAGAGAAAAACAATCATCAGCAACTAAGGGCAAACAGATGATAATGATTAATAATCATCCAGGTAAGTTTAATAGAAGCATCTTTCTCACCAAGTGGTAAGTTCTAGGACCTAGGTTTGGGGTTTAGGAGTGGACTGGAGTCTGCCCTCCACCCAGGTTCTTTGGACTAGATATCTGAGGAGGATCTAGCACCTCGAGTCCTAGAGCAAAGCTGGAGTCAAGAATCAGAGAAGTAGCCCACAGGCATAATGGTTCAAAGGGGCTAGGCAGAAAGAATGCAGAGCTCTAGGAAGAGAACGGCAACTAGAGACAAGCACACAGCAAATGCCAAAAAGAAAGTAATAACTTCAGAATTATGGATCAAAAAAGCTTTCTCCCAAGAATTTCATAAGCTGACTGAGGACCTATCAGTAGAGTCTCTGCTTTCTTGGCTATCTCTGAATACAAAAAGAGCTACTAAAAGCCCAAACTGGTTAAGAAAGGTGGCTATGAAGTTTTGTTTAAAGACCTCCACTCTCTGTGTATCATTTCTTACTCTGAAATCCCAACGCGTGGCATGCAAAATGCTACCACAATGTGAAATTAATTTGGTTCTCCTATTTCTTTAGGACAAGTGAAGTTAAAGAAGTAAATAAAATAATTTATGTAATAAATATTTATTATTTATTAATGATCTTTATGTTAACACCAGGGCTCAAATTACATACAGCAAATTATGAAAGCAACCAAACTGTCCATTGATGAGTGAATGGATAAAGAAGTCGTGGGATATATATATATACACACACACACAGTTACATATATATGAATATCATCTAGCCATTAAAAAAAAATGAGTATGTTCTGCCATTTGCAACAACATGGGTGGACCTTGAAGACATGCTATGTAAAATAAGTCAGACAGAGAAAGACAAATACTGTACGATCTCACTTATATGTGGGATCTAAAAACAACAAAAAACCAAAGCAATAGAAAAAGAGATCAGACTTGTGGGTACTAGAAGCAAAGGCTGGAGGGAGGCGGGTGGTGAGGAAAGGGAATTGGAGAAAGGGAGCGAACTGCAGAAAGGTGACCAAAAGGTACACACTTCCAGTCATAAGATGAATAAGGACAAGGCCCATAATGTACTCCACAATGACTACAGCTAACACTGCTGTAGGATATGTAGGAAAGTTTTTAAGAGAGTAGATCCTAAGAATTCTCACCATAAAGAGCAAAAAAATTTTTCCTCTCTTTCTTTCTTTTCTTTTTTTGCATCTGTATGACAGAATGGATGTTGTTAGCTGAACCTACTCTGGTCATCATTTCTCAATATATATAAATCAAACCATCATGCAGTACAGGCCTCAAACCCTTATAATGATATAGGTCAATTATCTCTCAAGAAAGCTGGGTAGAAAAATCAGAGACTTATTCCTCAATCTCTCAATCAAATTCCTCCTGCCAGATTTTTTTCAGAAAGTCCATAGAATTCACTTTGGATAAATTCAAGAACAGGGTATCCATCTAAAGAAAACACCTCTGTCAGAATTGTGGGAAAGGTGCTCTAATTTCCACCCAAGCGGTGTACTCTAGGTTTACTCTTCGGACTTAACCAAGGGGGCAGTTTGTGAAATGAATGGGCAGAGAAGAAAATTAAAGGAAGAGACTCCATGGTGCCCATCACAGTATCTTTCCTTTTCATTAGAGAAATCCAGAGGAGTGAACAGAGCTGGGAAGCCCAGGGGAAATAACATGCTCCTGATTAACCAACTCTCCCTGAATCTGTACCACAGCCACCTGGTAGCAGATAAGATTAAATGAAGGAAAATGAAACTGAAGAAATTGAAAGAGATTCAATGGACCCAAAGGAAAAGAAAGAAATCAAGGGAAGGAATGAGGAAAAGGGACACATGGAGTTGGGAGGAGTGGGGAGGAAAGCAGAAAAATAAAGGAGACCAGAAATAAAAGCACATTTTTTTAAAATGAACGTGAACTTTCTTTTAAAAACATTGAAAATTTACCTTAGCGCCTTTGAAAAAAATTGGCTCCTCACCAAAACCTTAGACAGTGCACAATATATTACTTTCAAATAATCATTGCAACTTTTAAAATATGCAATTAGCAGTCCTAAAGACTAAGAAGATATACAGCCTTTAATCCAATTACAATGGAACATATGGTTGCTTTGGTCTATTCAACACAGAACTGGGAAGGCAAATCTCTTATAAGATTTTATTTGTAAGAACACTTTTTGTTTAAATTTAATTTATTATTAAGAAAAGTACTGTTAATTGATCTTTATAGTTCAAGTATACATCTTTTCAGGGTGGATGAGGGATTTGAATAACATTGATTTTTGCTATACAGATCAATGACAGATCAATAAATGAATGGTGATTTGTTTGTAGCAGTCATTAGGTTGGCTCCGTGCAATGGAGTTCACATTTGTGCATCTCTAAATCTTAGCCACTCTTACAGTTACACATTTCCTTAAAATCTTAATTATTTCATTGCAGCAAATACTGAAAAAGCTACAGAACACACTATTTCTAAACCTTGGGCAGCCAACTTTCACATTCTCTTCATGAGTTCTATGTGACTAATAAGCAGAGATTTGAAGAAGGGCTGAAATTATGTTATTTGATTTGCATAACCCTATTTTCTGCTGAATACAGTGGATGACACAAGAATTGGGTAATCAAGCTAGTATGGGGAGGAGCCTTTGGTTGTTCTCTAAAATCCTAACTGGGGGTATCTTAACTCCTTAATATTTCAGCTAATGAACCAGAGAAAGCTTTAGCACTCAGACTCGATGGAGAGACAATGAACTCAAATGAGAAATAACTCCTGAGCCAGCCATCGTCTGCCTACCATGTTTTCCTCCATGTCTTCTCAGTCCTTCCCATCCCTTTAGGCCCCATGACCAATGTCACCTCCTCACAGACACACTCCTCGCCACACTAGCTGAATCCATCACTTTGTCCTGCCTCCTGTCCCTAACATCGGGCGTTTATGATTTCTTCGGACACTCACAGTCTTGCAATTATTACATTTACTTGTTTTCAGTCTCTTTCCTCTAATAGAATGTAAACCATCTAAGAGGTCTGTCTTATCTGAAATCAAAAGCACTTAGCTTTGCTGGGATAGCAAGATTGCCCAATAAGATATTAAATAAATAAATGTACAACTCTTTGGGGAAAAGCACAGAGAAAGTCAAACTGAGATATCTACATTTAAGCGTGAGGTAGGGTAAACAAGGCTTCCACTGAAGAAACATCGTCTTAAATCCAGTAACTCGACTTTTGTTTTTTCTTAATGAAATGGAGAAGAATGGGTTAAAAAAAATTCTTGGCTGACACAGAGACCATAAAGTTTCTATTAATGCCATATGCAAGTAAACTTAGATTTCAAATTCTGAATTTTCATACAAATGCCCATTATTTCAAATCCTTTTGGAACGAGAAAAATAAAAGAAACCTTGTGGAACGCCTGGGTGGCTCAGTTGGTTAAGCAGACGTCTGCCTTTGGCTCAGGTCATGATCTCAGGGTCCTGGGATTAGGTCCCCCATCTGTCACCTTGCTCAGCAAGGGAGTCTGCTTCTCCCTCTGCCTGTGGTTTCCCCTGCTTGTGCTCACTCTCTCTCTCTCTCTCTCATTCTCTGACAAATAAATAAACAAAATCTTTTTTTAACTAAACAAATAAATAAAAATAAAATAAATGTTGTTTCCCTATAGCAAAAATCAGAAAATTCAACAGGAATGAAGCCAATGTGTCAGCAACTGCTGATAAATCAGAGTAACAATTTGTGGGCACTGTCCACCTCTACCAGCTTTGATCCAGGGATACAAACCACTAGCAATTTGCTCGGCTATGAGACTTCAACTGCCAGCATTTGATGCGATTATGGGAACGCACTACATCACTTGCAGAAACTTCGACCCAAGGGACTGCAGAGTTATTTCCCTATGAGGCTAAAGTATTGGCATACTAAAGTAAATATTTAGATTCTTCAAAGAAAAACAGCCACACAAATTGTGTGGAAATACACCGAGGTTACTGCTTAACACTGTATAGCTTTGCCAATTGTTAAAATTACTTTTTAAAGCTCATTAAGTTCTATGAAGCAGGAAAAAATGACTCCATAGCTGATTTCTCATTCAAAGTCAAAAGGAGATTCTGAAATTAAAGTGCAAATAGATTAGCTCTATTTCTGCATTTTTAGACTGTAAGCAAATCAATGGACCATTTTACTTTAAATTGATAGAAAATATAAATTCCAAGAAATATATAATTTTACCTATTTTACATATGATTTAATAGAGTCTCAATTTTCTAGATCGTTGCTAAGGGACTGCATTCCCTCTATTATTAAACAATAATAACAAGAACAAAAAAGTAAAGCCCTGCCTAGTACTCATAATAGCCAGATCCTACCATTTTACTTCCTTTTCAGAATTTTCCTGTTCATTTTACTCCCTGTTCAGAAATTTCCAGGTATATCACAGTCAGTTACATTTTCATATTTTGCAAGGACCTTCCAAGAACTAGCACTTCTTATATTTCCAATCTTATCTTCTATTGATATTTTCTGTTCTTTTGCTGAACATAACAAGGATCCTTGTATCAGTCTTACTCTAGAATTATGTGAATTCATCCTAAGATCATTTTGCTTAAAAATCCAGAAATCTGAAATAATTTGAGTACAGGATATTACTAACAACATCACATGTTGTATTCTCTCAGGTAGACATATCTCTTACTTGAAATCTTCTACCTAGTAAATGTTCATTCATCCCTTAAGGCTAAATTCAAATATTTACTTCTCAGTAACTCTGTCCAGGATCCTGTACAATTTACTTATAATATCAAAAGGGTGTTGTATTTCATAATAATTATTTGTTTGTCAAGCTCTCCATTCAACTTTTAGCTTCAAGGTGACAATGAGAGTAACTAGGGTTTGACACATGGGAGGAATTCACTAACCACTGAGTAAGTTAATATTAACTCTGTTACATGCAAGACTCTGTCATCTCTCCTTTTCCATTCTCGCCGTCACTGCTTTGAAGGACTTTTTCATCTAGTGTACAGGTTACTGCTTGAGTGGCCTACTAACTGAACAATCTGCCTCTGGCTTCCTCTGCCTCCAGTAATTCCAGAAATTATTGCTTCTGAGCAAACATAACGATTTCTTGAAGTAACATTATTTTTCTGATTATAAATTAATATGTATACATTAATTAAAGTTTGAGAATTAGCAAAAAATTATCCTACTACTAAGACAAGGTCCTCCCCCAAAAGACTATAAACTGATCTCACCTATGAATATAAGCAATCTCTATAAAATTCAGATTAACTAAATCAAAGAGGAAATTTTAAAAAATAATAATAATGCACCATGACCACAGAACATTTATTCCAGGGAAAAACAGATGTTTCAACATTAGGACATTTTTAGTAACAGGAAATAAAGAAAATCAATCTAAACATACAAGGATTCTTTAAGAAGTTGAAGACAGACACATCAATTCCATGGAATACACAGCATTTGGAAGACTGAATGGAAAAAATGAAGGAACAACAAAAAAATGAATGGAAAGATCTCAAGATCTTTCATGGAAAAAGCAAGTCATAATAATGCACAGAGTATGAACTTACCCAAATGTATATGTAGATAAATAAATACTTTCTTCGGTAAGCATTCATACGAGAAGTTAGAAGTGGACATTATTGGAAAGACATACACCAAACTGGAACCAGTGGGACAGGTAGTGGGAGCAGGAAGATGGGTCCAAAGAAGTGGCCTCTATAGTTTATTTTGTACATGTTATCTGTTTAAATCTCTTACAACATGATGTATTATAAGGTAATAATTACAGATTTTTTTTTTTAATTACAGAATTTTTAAAGGCTAATTTACAACCCTCCTGAGACAGATATGGCCTACTAACAATTAACAAGATTTGGAGCAAGTCCTTCCCAGTCAGCAGTATCACAGTAATTGTGTTAAGTTCCTGGGCTCTTGGTCAGAATTCTTGGGTTATTTATTTATTTATGCATTTGACAGACAGAGAGAGAGAACAAGCAGGGGGAGAAGGAGGCTCCCCATAGCAGGAAGCCTGATGCAGGACTTGATCCCAAAACCCTGAGATCATGACCTGAGCAGAAGGTGGACGCTTAGCCGACTGAGTCACAGAGGCGCCCCCAGACTTCTTGGATTTTAATCTTCTGGCTGTTTACTAGATGAGGTAAGAAGACTAGATGAGGTTGCTCTATCATTTGAGAAATTAGGCTCGTAAGAGCACGTAGCTCACAGGGCTCTTGTGAGGATTAAAAAAAGATCTTACCCATGAAGTGCTCAAAACAATTACATGCAACATAGTAAGTCTTCGCTAAATTACTGTGGCAGCTCCCCAAAGTCTACAAGGTTAGAACTAGAAACTTAAGGTTGAGAAATAAATTTATTACTAATCTAAATCCTTAGCTTTTTCAAGAGGAAGCATTTATTTACATTGGGATAACTGTGCCTTTGATGTAAAACTTGACTGAAAAATCACTTGTTCCAGATCAGATTTGAGAAATAACTTTCACTATAATGAAACTCTTTGATATCCGTAATGTGCTATTTCACTGCGAGACTACAGGCCTGAAACGTTGTACAACTGTTTGTCATTTTCATGCTTTTATTAAAATTCCCCTCTGCAATTCTCCCCCTCTGTATTTTTCTATATTTAATATACTTTCTATTATTAAAAAAGTAAAATGAAATGAACTGATCTTTAATTTCACATATTAAACAAATTAATAAGATCAGAAGCTTAAAAACTGTAGTTATTTTGCTTGTATATTTTATTTTTATATAACTTTTTATATAAGATAAAACGTATGGTTATTATAGTATTAACTTATATGTAACTTCTAAGATAATACTGTCAGAAATAAAAATACAGCATTAGTAACACAAAAATAAACTGTGAAATTTAAGATACTATGTAACATCACTATAGCATTTCCAAAAATACTGGGTAGTTTTAGCATGACCATTCCTCAAAAAAATCTGTCAATCCCCTGGAAATTAATGTGAGATTCCTCACTGCATTTAAGATATACATGAATTAGTTCCTGAATAAATAACGTACAGAACTGATTAGTACAATGAAAAGAAATAATTTTCTTATGGGACGCCTGGGTGGCACATTCGGTTAAGTGTCTGCCTTCAACTCAGGTCATGGTCTCAGGGTCCTGGGATAGAGCCCCACAATGGACTCCCTGCTCAGTGGGCAGTCTGCTTGCCCCTCTCCCTTGACCCCTCCCTCCCATTTGTGTGCTCACTCTCTCCTTCTCTCTCTTTCAAATAAATAAATAAAACCTTTTTTTTTTAAGAAAAATTCAATAGAGCAAAATCTCATTCTGTACTGAATTATAGTAATATATGTTAGAAAACGGATTTTCATCTTCTAATCTCACCTAAAACATAAAAAAGAGACTAATTTTATTCAAGTTTAGAAGGGTTTGCAGAGAAGAATCTTGACAAGTATTTATAAAAGATTAAATACTGATAAAACTGGGAAGGGGAGGTCTTGCAAGGAACCTAGGACAATGGATAAGTAAGTATCACTGTGTCTAAAATAAAGAGAAAGGCTAATGGTTTCCTTTATGTATTTTCATATTTTACTATCTTAAGGTATAGCCAGAAAAAAACAAAGATCACTAACACGAACAGGAGCATTACCGAACTGAGAAATTGCCAGGTTGTTAATATACTGTCATAAGCCTCGTAAGTCCTTTTCTTTGGGAAAGAGGAGTCTAATTGAAGTCACTACAATCAACAACTCTTTATTGCTATTTGAATGTAATATTAATATCCTTCTCCTTTGTTAAGGGAAACCACACAGTCCACAAAAACACTCCAAACGCTCAGAGACAAGGTGATTAAACAAGATCAGCCCTCTACTCAAGCAAGCCTCCACCATTATGATTCATTTTTAAGAACTTAATTTTCCGTGCTGTCAATTCCCCCTTTTTAATTGTTACAGGATCTCATACATAATACATAATTTTATGAAAACACATCATACTGCCTTGTGACATAGCAGGAGTTGTCAAGTAAAACGTAATAATCTTTGGCCTCAACCCACCCAATGACATCAATAAAAAATGAAATACACATACGAACTGGCAAAGAAGGCTTTTATACGGTGGCATTCGTAACTCCCTAGCTAAGGGAGAGAATACTGGTCTCCTTAGCCACTCTCCTCTCTATTATAAATCTATGCCTCTTCTGTTTTCAAGGGTCACATTTATAAATACTGTTCTTCACTGAACAAGTCTATGCATTAGTCTATAATCTGCAAATAAGTTGAGGTTGATCGTGCCATTTAAAGAAGAAAATAGGCAAATGCTGTTTCATTTGCTTATATCTAGATATAGCTAGGAAAAAAGCAAGTTGTAGTTTTAAACACTACAGCCTCAATTTCATTCAGAGCCATATTTTCTAAAGAAAACCCTCCCCAAGAAAAAGCTATCTAAGAAAATCATACTACCCATGGGCAGCCCTTCTTCTGGTGCCAGCGAAAGGTTGACCCAGGGGTCACTCCACACGAAACTGGACATGAGTGACATTCAAGGAAAACCAGCTCCAATATAGCTCCCTTTCAGGGAACATTCCACTTCTCCCCCAAGACAGGAAATGTTTTAAGGTCAGAAGAACACAATGCCTGTCAAAGTGTTCCATGTATGTTAAAAAGACAGGTAATTTAGGAAGAGTCTCTGACATTTAAAAGGGAATCATGCTTTCATGGGCTCCCCATCCTCCAATCTGACACGTAATTAACCATCAATACAAAACAATATAATTGAACAGATGTACTAGTCATTAACAGGAATTACCCATTCTCCTATCAAATCAGAATGTACGGAGAGGGCTCTATTTGCAATAGGGTTGACTTAATTGCCTGAAAATTCCCCAGAGAAATGTACAAATGGATCAAGACATCTAACACGCACACTCACAGGCGTGCACACAGACCCCACAGCAAACATAAGTGCTCCTTCTAGATTTGATCCATGCTTTTGTCACTGTTCCATCCATCTTTGCAAATGAGAATTTATGGTGGCTGCAATCAGTACCAGAAGATCAAATAAATAGGTAGAAAAATAAAGAAAACCAAATGAAGAGTAAGAGAAATTCAGACTTAGCAACAGTTTCATAAAAAGGTTCTATATGGCAATGTTGTTCATAAAAGAGTTGTTTAAAAAAATTTTTTTAGTAAAGACAGAGCACAGTAAACAAACAAAAACATCCATAAAAGCAGAAACAAAACAAAACAAAACAAAAAAAAAACACATACACAGAAGAGGGAATTGAATCTTCCGGTAATTTACTGCACAACATTTGTTACGTCGCAAGGACGGATTCTCAGTCACTGCAATTGCAAGGTCTGCTGATTAAATCAGCCTATAGCCATCATTAAGGGGAGTTCAGAAATCCTGAAATGTGCCAAGTGATTCTCCTCACTTCCTTATGCAAGGCACAGAACCCAGAAAGTTAACACAATTATGTTCTCTGTCTCTTTTACTAACTGCCCTCAAAGGTATGTATATAGTTATCTGAGGACTGATGTGACTCAGTTTACCCTTATGAAAATCTCTCTCAACAAAAGCATTTGGAAAGCAGGAAATAAGGCGTTTCCATAAAAGGCTAAGGGAGTAGCTGAATTGTATAATTTACAGTCTAGAAGTCATATGCCAGTTTTCTACTCCTCGACAAACTCCAGGCATGAAATTGATGGAATATAAGAGATTTATTCCAAAAAGTATTATATTTGATCTGACTTTCTGCAGATAATGCAAATGAAAAACTGGCATTCCCTACCAGGGTCAGAGATATACAAAGAGAAAAAAATGAGGAGCAGAAAAGATAGAGAAACACAACTTTCAATCTGAATGCTTCTAAGATACACACACACACACACAGAACACTGAGGTTTGCCACTATTCTATCTGTCCTATCCTGTTATCCGCAGGGTCTGCAGTTAAACAGAAATGCCCGACTGATACCCTATCACCTAAGTCTCATTTCAGGCCACTAGAGAACACGAAGATACTGGTGGCTGCTTGTATTTCAGAAGCTAGAGGTCACGCTGTCGGGCAATGTTCCTGGGCATTTTCAGTGACACAGATTTTCCTACCACATGATAAAATCTCTATCGAAACTGCAAGTGCCTCGATGAAAATCTCAGCTATCTGAATCTCAGGAGCACAGGCATAGGGAGGGATGGGAGTGTGTGCCCCGTTCAAGCCTCTTCCTGGGCAAATGTTTCCAGTGGCCCCAGGTCCATGGCTCCTCTCTCCTCTTCAGACCCCATATTACGTACAACACTTCCTTCATCAGGTTGAGCTTCCAAACCTTCTTACAATTCTGTCTGTGTTACTCATGTCAGAGAGGTTAACAAGCTTCCCATGTGTAGGTTCTCCTCCAGAAAGATGCAGAGTTTTGTGGTAGTACACACACATAAGTGTATTTAGCACAGTGGTTAGCAAATATATACTCTGCCCCCCATATATTATTGATTTCCTAGTAGACTGTCTTAATTGCCTACAGCCCCAAACAGTGTGTCTATGGGGTCCCTAGGGCGAAAATCAGTTACTGGTGATTGCCTCAGGCTCTCTCGGCTCCAGGAGCAGTCTTAATGACTGAAAACACATTGGTTGCCTGTCGGTGGTACAAACCACGTGTCCCTGTGATTCTGTCAGCTAGAGCTGGGGGTACAGAAAAGAGGTGTCACAAAAAGGATCTTTAGGGCATTGGGCACTCTACCTCTTAGGAAATACAAGAAATCTGCGTGTGTGTGTTGTTTTTTGGTTTTGGGGTTTTTTCTTAAGAAAGAATTATCTGCCTGGTTTGGTGCAATTCACCAGCTTAAGTGTCAGTTAAAAAAAAAAAATGTGGCTGGATCTCAAACATCAGCAAATTTAGTTTTTAAATCCTTTAAAATATATTTTTAAATGACTAGGAGCTTTTAATGGGTATTTTTTCCCTCTTGCAACACGTCTTAAGCAGGTCAGCGCATACCTGTCATTCACACACTACAAATAAAATAAGCATTAATGCATGTGACACCACACTTACGGTTTGCCCTACTGTAATCATACACAGAAAACAGCTGGGAACTTGACAATACCAGCATTAACACTCAGGATCTGCAGTAGATCTGTCCTGGGCTTCCTTCCCTATCACAAGGCTAACGTTCTCTTCAAAGAGAAACAACCAAGACGTGACATATAACATTTGACTATGCACTGTATATTCTCTTCACAGCTAAGTAAACAATAATCCAAAACAGCAGATATCTTATTAATTCAGTAGTGTCAGCAATGGTTAAATTCTTCTCATCTGAAAAGAACAGTTCCACACTTCTTTTCCAAATATATACCACCGTACCTAATTTAGAAGAACTCATGTGGGTTACTCTTGATTCTATATATGCATGCAATTTCCATATAGTACCTAGCCCAATTAAATTTTTCCTCGCGACTAGCCTTCTCAGACACTGACAAGTAAAATATTTGGCTTTCAAAAGCATTTCAGCTCACTGTTCATGAAAGTAAGTTGTATTGAGCAATGTCAAGTTTATACTTATAAGAAAATCTCTAAGGCAATATAGGAAAACACAAACAAAACCAATACAAGTTTAGAAAAGAATGCTAAACAATGAAATGGAGGGTTATTAATTCTCTGCCACTTGAAGATTGTTTCCCACCCTTTGGCACGCTGAGATAATTATATACACATGACACTATTATACGTGCTGTTTGCCTACTTCAAAACTGTTCCCTAACACAAGTATTATTGATTGAAGCTTCTTGTGCATTATGTTAGAGTCACAAGAAATTACCTAATTTGCAGTGGAGCTAATCCATTACTCAAGTTTTGTCAAGGAAATTCTAGATGTATTGTGCAAAATTATTAGGTTCCATTCCTAATAAAAATTGATTCTTTTCTATCGGGGTCATATAGTCAGCTTTAAAAATCTAACACCTCTTCTTTTGCCAAAATCTAACGTTCCAATTATTGATTAAAGCTTCAGAGTTGCTCTGGAAGGTATTAGATTCTCTTTTCCATTTAGATTGGGACTCTTCTATTAGATCAATACAACTGGGACCATCTGTTGGATTCAGCTCTTCCTATCAACTTGTCTCGGTTTATAATTTATCTACAGAGTTGGTAGGGTCAGAAAGACTCTTAGGTAGTTTGGGGAAACCGTCAAGAAGGAAGGCTGGAAAATCCAATAAAGATTGTAAGAGAGGGAACGGTTTTGCTTTATGTCCATAACATGAAACACTTGTCTCCTTCCTCCCAGACAGAAGTATACCTCCTTACCCTTCCCTGCCTAAAGGATTTCCTAATCTCACTGGTTTGTACCTGAAATACTGTTCCCCATGTGCAGAAGTCACTGTGGCATAAAGGGCAAGGATATTTGAGGAGAAAAGATCTGCCTCTCTCTCTCTCTCTCTCTCTCTTTCTCTCTCTCTCTCTCTGTTTTGCACCCTCTGCACTTTTGCAAGGAATTATCAGATCTTAGACTCTATTAGTAATGTTCTCCAACTTCTGGTCTGAGAATTTGGATGGAGAAAAAAAGACCAATTCCCTTTGTGGATCTAGCTTTCTCTTCTCTTTTGGTCTTGCTTTAGCTCTTATTGTTTCCACAAATATAGGAGCATTCTGGGCCCAAATTTTAGATTCACAAGACATTAATTACAGCTAAACCATCAGCTCCAAAACATTGCATTATGCTATCAATCACCTGGGAAACCTCTATGATAGTATTTCATTTCCTGAATTATATATATGTATATACAACTCTTCTGAAAAAAAAAAAATCCAAAAACAAGATCAGTGTTTGGCAGGAATTCATGCATTTCTAGATCTTCCTTTTAATAACTATCAAGTTACACCAAAATGCTTTCTTACAATCTCCAGAAAGATCAGCTCTGCTAACTACCTGATGGGAAATAGGATTGGTCTTCTTACCTAATGCCATTAAATACTACAACCATAACTACTAGAAAGCCATGTCAAGTTGGATTCACGTAAGATCAAAGATCAAAGAAAATCATTAAGATGTGTAAATGACATTAAACACAATACAAACAAAAAAGGCCATCAGCACATTTAACTCAGACTCTCTTACAAATATGTGTCATCTAAATATATTACATTAAGACGTGATCTTCTTACGTGGAAGTTCAAGATTCAGTGTCAGAAGAACCAGGATTTCCTGTCACATTCAGCCTGTAAGATCCCAGTCAGGAAAATCAGTCTCCCTGAATCTTCCTTTTCTCACCTATAGGCTGAAGCTATTTAGCAATCTCTTTTCCTTTCAGATATTGTGAGAATTAAATAAAATAACAGATTAAAAGGCCGTAAGAGTATTTGGTACACAAGTGCTCAGTGAATAGCAATGATTATCACTGGATTAAACATTATGAGACATGACACGCTGATTTTGAGCTGGATTTTATTTTCATTTTTTTAATTGACAGAAGAAACATCTTTCAGGTGAGATATACTTTGCTTTCTCTAGGATTTTCACTTCATTAGCCCTAAATTTGTGATGTTTTCATGTCCAATTCTGTCATGAATTCTTTGGGTTTGATAAAAATATCAAATTATTATTCTTCCTAAAATAGGATTCCTTGCTACCTTAACATCCTAGTCAGTCTCCTTGAAAGTAATTGATCAATAAACTTATTACATAAAATTTTGACTCTGAGACATGACGCCAACATGCAAGTTGTCACCTGTCCAGGGCAGAGTTCTGGGTCTCATTAGGGATGGAGGGTTTTGCTTACAGTCAACTTGCGACTGCTGCTGAAGGGTGTATGTGTGTCTGTGTGTGTGTGAGTCTGTGTCTATACCATACTCAGGAGCTATATCCAAGTCTGTTCCTAACTCTGTACTACAGAATGTAAACTATAACTTAAAGAATTTATATTTTTTCCTGTTAAACTGTATTTTTCTTAAAATTGGGATGAGGGAGGGGACTGGAAAAGGACATGGTACTCTCCTGTGTGTGTGTGTGTGTGTGTGAGAGAGAGAGAGAGAGAGAGAGAGAGAGAGACAGAAAGAGAGAGAGAGACCTGGACCATTTACTTTTTATTCAAAGTTTCTCAGTGTCTTTCCCTCACCACTTGCATAATAAATTAAATAAAATTACACATTTGGTGGCCTGGCCCCTTGTCCTCTGAATAATGAATTTCAGAGTATGGGTCAAAAGAATTCATGGGCCGGGTGCCTGGGTGGCTCAGTGGGTTAAAGCCTCTGCTTTCAGCTCAGGTCATGATCCCAGGGTCCTGGGATCGAGCCCCACATCAGGCTCTCTGCTCAGCAGGGAGCCTGCTTCCTCCTCTCTCTCTCTCTCTCTGCCTGCATCTCACTACTTGTAATCTCTATCAAATAAATAAATAAAATCTTTAATAAAAAAAAAGAATTCATGGAAACATAATTCATAAGACTTTTTTTCTCATAAAGCTATTAGATATTTACTTCTCCCTAGAAAAACATTTCAAAGACAACCTTCATAAATAATAGAAGCACTACCATTTTTAACCATTTAAAATCTGTAAAGTACTTACACAAATATAAACACTCATGATTACCCATACAAAAACTGTATGCACTTATAAAAACAATTATGTATCTCTAATTTGTTTACATCTACATAAAATGCTTTTGAAAATAACATTGGGGGTGGTGTCTGGGCAGCTCAGTTGGTTAACTATCTATCGATCTCAACTCGGGTTTTGATCTCTTAAAAAAAAAAAACAGCATTTAGGAAAACCTGCATGTGTATGTACATATGTGTACTATCCTCAAACACATTCAAATATTTTTGACTAATCGGAAAACTTCCTAAAATTTCAAACTTAATATACCCCATGAATCACTCATTACCTGTTTAAAAATATAAAAATAAAAACAATACATGGTATGGAAGGTTCTGAAATGAAAAGTAAAAGATGTATCTCATTCCATGCCTAGTTCTATTTCATGAAGGTACAACCAGTTTTCCAGTTTTTCTTTACATTTCCTGTTTTAGCCATGTTCATTCTTGACATAATCTGTTTTCACCTCCATTTCTTGATTCTTCAGATGTAAAAAGGGCCTACTGACTCCTATGAAACCTATGGAAATTAACTCCCATGTACCACTTCCCTAACTTCCCCCATATCCCCATCTGTCTTTCTCCCTTCTTCCAACTTTTCTTAGTTATAATTATTTTTAATTTTCTATTATTTTCATCCTTCAACTGAGAGAGTATCTTAAGCATCTACTGGACTATCCAAAGGTTTTGGGCAATATTTCTTACTCATTAAGTATGAAAAGTAAAAAAAAATAATGTCTTGCCACATCCCTTTCCCCCTTCCCTCCCTCCTTACCCAGCTTCCTCCCGTTACAGCACTACACTTAAATCGTCAACATTTATTATATTTACATTCTGTTCTAACCATAATTGTCTTCCAACGCATTAGCCAAGAAGCAGAAAGTTTCTGTTTGGCATTAAAACACTGTTCATTTCAAATCTCACATTCTTCTCACCTCCAGAGACGATAAAATTTAAGTAGAAAAACTGGTGTTATGACTGATTGGAAAGGTAAGAAAAGGGAAATAAGTCTATGAAAACTCCAGCTTGTGCTTTCAGATAATTCATAACATCAACTTCGTGTCAATACTTCCTTTATATCAACGTCCATAAATAAAGAAAATATCTTAAGATTATTTGTTATTTTGAGGATAAGTTTAGAGAATTGATCACTTGACTGTTCATGTTTTGGAGTAATCCAGAACTATTACATAAAGCAAAGCTCACTGTAACTCTAGATACCCTCTTAGAACACATTTTTACAGAGAGCTAGGTAACCCGGGTGGGGGGGGGGGGGTGGGGGGAGGTGGGTAAATTCTCCATTTAATAAGCATTTTGATCAGATAAACTGCATCTTCCCCAAGCTTTCTAACCTACCAACTACTCTTTCACTGTCAATGTAGTATATAAGTATGTCTCCAAGAAGCAACAAAGATCATCTAGGTTCCAGTGTCCTATGAGAGTATATTCTCAAATTATTGGTGACTGCCTGTATCATTAGCCTAATGAAGTAAAATGATATTTATGGAAGACTGTTTAAAAACATTCCCTGGAGTCTAGATCTTATTTGTCGACCAAAGCTATGTTGTTCTTGGATCACATCATCTTAAAACCCCATAAAATTACTTTTCCTAAGTTTGATTTTGCTATTAATCCCTCAGCTACAATGTAGAGAAGTTTACGACTCCAGTCTTACAGATATTAATCCTTCAACAACTCATATATGGAAACCCATGGACGAATCTCTTTCAGATCTAAGTACCAGAAAAGGGATTTGAGCTCCCCTGTAAAATTAGTACACTACTTCTATATATAAATTTTATAACAGACTTACTTCCCTTCTTACTTCAGCCTCTAGGAGACTCAAGAACTTAATCCGCAGGCCAATTTTTTACAACTATGGAACACCCTGTGGTTTGTATATTTGGATTTAAACTACACTAGCCTCTTACTTACATTTACCCTTTTCCTGTCTTTAACTCTGTATTATTTTTATATTCTACTGTGTTACGTCCTTTTAAGTGTATAAACACAAAAAGATTCACAGAAGTCCAGTTTTTCTTAACAGACTTGTTTTGCCCATATTACAGATGAGACTCTTTTTAAAACCACATATCCAGAAGATAAATAAAGCATCCTAACTTGAAGAATAAATCCTCAATAAAGACAGTTTGAGCCCCAAAGTAATAAAGTTCAAGTTGAAGCTGGTTTATATCCACACAGAGTCCTAGTGAGAAAGCAGACATGCATAATAAATAATTGTACACAGCAATTCTTTTAAGAATTTAAGGAAATCTCCTGATTTTCTGAGAAGCCTGAGTTTGGTCCTTCACCTTGAAAATTCAATAGAATTAAAGTGAAAGAAAGACAGGCAACCAGTCCTTCCATGGCTTCTCATCTTGGAGCCGTCCTCTGTCAAGTGGGTGATTTAGACCCTAAAGTGTTCTTTTGTCTTCTTTGTCTAAAGTCATTCCCAGATTAGTTTGTGACTTGCTTGAACATGTTTCCCAGCAGTGATCCTGGGCTCTCCCATTCACTTCTGACCCCCACCTGCTCTTTTCAAGTGTTGCACCAAGAGTGGCGAAGGCCTCAACAGAGGCGTGCTGGCCCATTCACAGAGACTATTCAGAGAACTGCCAGAGGAGGGGCAGTGGGCGGGATGGAGGCCCTCCAGAGAAGAAAGGAGAGTGACCTCTTAAATCAGAAAATGACCTTCTATTTGTCATTGGTTGTCTCAGTAAGTGTAAGGGGACCACCTCCTCCATAATACGCTTTGTGATACCGTAAACGTTACACGGCCTAAAATGGTGCTTCTGAAAAGATTGGATGAATTATGGGTATTTAAGACTAATCAAGTGACATGTTTAGATATATAGAAAGAGTATAAAATCTATTATGATATGACTGGAATTCACAAATATTTACTCTTTGCTCTAAAAACAAAGCAGAAATATATTTGGAGACATTTATGCATGAAAATACACAATGGTGGCAAGAGATGTGCAGACGGCGGAAGTTTGGTTTGGGAGTCAATGGTTCAGTTGCTTCTACTGATTGGGATTCCATGGTTTGGGATTCACTTGTTCAATTACTTCTACTGAAGGAGCGCCATGATTCTTCTAAACCATCCATTCCACAGCAGAAGAAGGACTTACACTAATATTTTATCTAGTAACAGAAAAGTCAGCAGAAGTTGTAAAATCAACCACCAGGGATATTTACACATTTGCCATTTCTAATGCAGCCTTGATCAGAAAACAGATCATTATTCAAAGTGGGTATTTCTTTCCACTAGACGAGTTTGCAGAACTTATGTTTCAAACTCTTCTACCAAGATTTCTGGGCCACTGATCTATTCCAAAAGAGAACAATTATCCCTGGGCTACACTCTTCCATCCCAAGGATGTTTGTAGGCAAGACTGCCAGCCGTACCACTGCCACTCTGAACCGGAAACGATTTGCCACTCAATTATTCATAAGCAGCCCTTGTCTGGAAGAGAAAGCACTAAGGAGAAAAAGAGCAGCAAATACACAGACTGAGAAGAAGGAAGATTTTTAATAGTTATGACAGAAAGGGGCGTCACAGAAGAATGATGGTATCTGAACAGGGGAGAGAGACAATGTACTCAGAAATTCTGATAAAAATTGACAGCATCCTCGGTCTTTGTAGACACAAAATAAATTAGTAGCAAATATGTCTGAAAAGTTCAGTGCAATGCAAAATGAGCTGAGTCTTTCAGAGCAGGAATGGTATCTATATCGTTCTTTTTTTTTTTTTAAGATTTATTTATTTGACAGAGAGAGAGAGATAGACAGCAAGAGAGGGAATACAAGACGGGGGAGTGGGAGAGGAAGAAGCAGGTTCCCTGCTGAGCTGGGAGCCCAATGTGGGGCTTCATCCCTGGACCCTGGGATCATGACCTGATCAGAAGGCAGATGTTTAACGACTGAGCCACCCAGGGGCCCCATGGTTCGAATTTCTGTCACGTTATGTCTATAGCTGAGCTCTCCTCTCCCTGCACCCATCTCCACAGGAACTTTATCTCTTGGCCTAAACCCATCTATTTTGAATTAGCTCTATTTGATATTAATGCTTATTGACTAATATGCACTTGCTAGATTCCTATCTTACTCAAAGTTATTTTCATACAAATTAAATTTTCTGACACTGCTATCAGTAAATAACTTATATAGTACCTCTTTACACTAAGGCATGCAGATGATGAAAATTTTACATATCTGAAAAGCCAAATGATTTTTTTTTTTTTTAACTAAATAAGCCAAAGCAGCTTCTGGAAAAATCTGCAAGTCTGTATGAAGTATATATCCATAACATGTAGCCAAATGAGCGCTGAAAATACAAAATGGTAAAATACTACAGAAAAACCAGCTCCTTGTCAGTCATACACCTAAAACTCTCATTTATCAAGGTTCGCGTGACAAAAACACCAGAGAATTAATGTAGCAATTGAAAAAGCTCCTTTTGGTTTCAAACTTTTACTTAATTTTGATGTTATGGATTGAATTATGTTCCTCCCCAAAATCAGTATATTGAAGCCCTTCTCCCTGATGTGACTTATCACAAGAGAAGGTTGTACGGAGATAACTGAACTCAGATGAGGGCATCAGGGTGCAGTCTTCATGATGGAATTAGTGGCTTTATAAAACAAAGGTAAAATGCTCTCTCTCCAGCAGGTGAGGGCACAGTAAAATGGTGGGAACCCACAAACCAGGAAGAGGATTCTCACCCAGAACCAAATCACCAGGAACCTTAATCTTGAACTCCTTAGCATCTACAACTGTGAAAAATAAATATCTATTATTTAAACACGCGATATTATTACCGTGTTTTATTAGAGCAGCCCAAGCAGACTAATACAATTCACTGTAAAATATTTTAAAATTAAAATGAAATAGATCAGGGGCGCCTGGGTGGCTCAGTGGGTTAAAGCCTCTGCCTACGGCTCAGGTCATGATCCTGGGGTCCTGGGATCGAGCCCCGCATTGGGCTCTCTGCTCGGTGGGGAACCTGCTTCCCCCACCTCTCTCTCTGCCTTTCTCTCTGCCTGTCTCTCTGCCTACTTGTGATCTGTCTGTCAAATAAATAAATAAAATCTTAAAAAAAAAAAGATCATTCATAGTAAAATGACTTAAAAAAAAACAAAGAAAAGAAAAGAGAGAAAAAGGAAAAGAATACTCTGGAAAGAATTTATGTTTTACAATACAAAATGAACACTGCATTAAGAGGCTAAAGATAAAAGAATGTAAAGCTTACTTGTCTGCCTGATATATAAGTAACAAAAATAACTAGTTGAGGAAGAGATACTTTTCATATAATTTGAAGTCAGAAGAAGTTAGGGCAGAAATCAACAGAAAGTGTATTTCACTGCTGAAAATAGCAAAGATGGAGTTGTTTTTAACTGAGTGTTGAATCAAGACACAAGGGAATAGGGAGCATGACGTAAGAATCAATTAATGCATGTAGATGGAGCATAAATCACATTAATGTACTGAGAGGCTCCCATCCCGTTAGCCCCTACTGAAATACGGGTCCACTGCAAGTCCTTCTTCTCGGGCTGCATTAGTAGTTCCCATCTCTCACCGCAACATCTCCTAAGGAACCTCACCATGTCACAAGACCATGGACCTAAGGATTTTCTGCCTTCCCTCTGGATGGCAAGCTCCCCGAGGAAGACGAGCACATCTTGTTTAGCTTGTGCTTTGCTTATCCTTCTTTTTCCAGCCCCGCTAGTGGCTACCCAAAAAGGCTGGAGACCCTTGGGTCCCATTTGTGAAATAAGAAAGATACTTCAAACTGGAATGGATTATAACTTATTATGGAAGGAATCAGCAGATCTTTAGAGAAAGGGACTCCTCTATAGGTATTTCTACTCTCCACCCCTCATGTCTAAAAATGTCTCTCATTGATGCCCATGATGAATAAATGAGCACGAAAGTCTGGGGGTCGAGTAGAGTTCGAAATCGTTCTATTTTAACTCATCTGGTACATGTGGGTTAAATGGGCTTTACAAACGGACTTGGGAAACTGTTTTTTGGTTTTTTTTTTTTTTATGATACAATACATTATTTGTTTTTCAAAGAATTCAACTTGCAAATACACTTTTGGAACACTAGAGCAAAATACCACCTATGCTGGATATACTTTTTGACATTTTATTTGGTTTTTTAGAAGTTTTATTTATTTATCTGAAAGAGAGAGCAGAGCAAGAGAGAGTACAGACTGGGGGGAGGGGCAAAAGAGGAGGGAGAAGCAGGCTCCCCGCTGAGCAGGAATCCTGCTACCGGGCTCACAGGGCTCCATCTCAGGACCCTGGGATCACAACCTGAGCCAGAGTCAGACATATAACCATTTAACCAACTGAGCCACCCAGGTGCCCCTTATTTGTCTGTTTTTAAATTATATAACATTAATTACACCATAGCATTAATATTTAGATTTAGAGTTGTAAGAACTTTTAGAAACATTGAACTAGAATTCTTCCAGGTAATTTCAAAATATTTTTGGTTCATGGAATCACTACGCCTTCTTGGAATCCTCTGCAAATTCCCCTAGAGACCACCAGCTACCATTAAGTAAGTAGCAGCCTCTGCCTGTTCAAATAGCAATAACCACTGCAATAAGCACACTCAGCAAGAAAAGGGGGGGGGTGGTAGTATTGAATACCCTTCCATTTTAATCAACCAGATTCCCAATTCTTATTTTGTACTGCATTCTCCTGGGATGATTTTATATCAAAAGCAATTGCACATCATTAGAAAGTGCAAAATATACAATACATTAGAGATACATTTGCACATGAGATTGAGGAAGGAAATTAGCTCCTGTTTCAAATTACATTTTAACATAATCATAACCTTTGGAAGCCAAGGGAGAAACAGCAGAAATACACACGCAAGTATAAAGAGCAAGGTAAAATATAGTCCCATACCACTTAAAAACTCTATATGCAAAAGTACCTCATCCAATGTTAATCATTTCATTGTAAAAATACATTGTGATCATTGAAAATTGTTACATCTCAAGCAATTAGGTTAGCACCCTCTACATACACACACACACACAGTTAATGCATACAGTATAAAATAGTGACCATTCAAATATATATCATGTGGTTAAAGAATAGTTGTGACAGTTTAATTATTAATTATTGCACTTAAGATAGCTGTTTGGGAAAAAAACTCATCTCCAATGGCCATATGTCCTTTATAAATCATTAAATGCCTTTATTATGATGGTGAGCAAAGTAATCCATACTGCCAGTCCTCCCCAGGTTTAGTTTTTTCCATAAACAACCATTAGAAATAGTACTAATGAAGTCATAAATATTTGTGAAATAGCTTAGGAATAATTGTAGTCATCGTACCCTGCAAAATTTAAAGCATTCTTTGCTGCTATTCCAATCCCCACTCCCCTCTGCCTCATGTTAAAAAGGGCATTTTCTATATTCTTCTTCTCTATATGAAACGGAAGAACACTGCTGGATCAGGGAAGCTCAGATGTGAGTCAAAAACATACAATTTTGAGCAATATTGTTAGCTTATTCTGTACTGCCAAATTTAATGTTTCTTCAAATTCACAGATGTTTTATCACGCTTCAAAGTGCCAAGGGTGGCAAATTTTATTTATGAAGTTATAATAAATGGATATGATGATCCAACAATGAAAGCTACCAAGAAAATATCAGGTTTCACTCTCCTAAATGGCCTCTTAATTTTCCGAGGAACACAGATGACCAGGAGGAATCACAAATAAACAACTACCTTTCCTACAGGATTTCAGATATTGTCAATTTCAAAGTATCTGAGACCACAGCAGTAGCCATTTCATCACTTCCTTAGCCATTTGCAAACGTGAAGTAGCAAAGAAAATGAAAATACATTAGAAAAGCATAAGTTGTTCATGTTCTCAGTTCAAGTTAAATCAGAGCGGATCTCTTCATCTCTAGACCTGATTTTCCATTGGCAGAGAAAGAAGTCTATGAAAACAGGGAAGAAGTACTGACTTGCTTTTTCTTTTTTCAAGATTTTATTTATTTGGCAGATCCCAAGCAGGCAGAGGCAGGCAGAGGGGGTGGTGGGGAGCAAGCTCCCTGCTGAGCAGAGAGCCTGACAAAAGACCCTATCCCAGGACCCCCAGATCATGACCTGAGCGGAAGGCAGAGAGAGGCTCAACCCACTAAGGCACCCAGGCTCCCAAAGTACTGACTTTCTACGTGTAAATTCACTTTTCTTTCATGAATTAGCAAATTTTCTACAAATTTCATTATATTTGGTAATCAAAGGAGGAGGCTACGGTTTCTTGTTGGTTTCCTTTACTGGGGCGAAAGGGAGGACTGACTGGCTAGAGAACAGGTTAGAAAATAAATTCCAGGTGTTCTAACCACCAGTACACTGTTCCGAGAACAAAATGCCTAAGACTGTGAGAATATACTCAAGTTGGCTGTTCATTTTTTAAGGGTGTTCTCCACGATACAAATGACCCACAAAGGTCAGGGCATCGAAGCTATGAGCAGCTCCAGGGCACACAAGAGAACAGCAGCAGGATGTCCACTAAGAAGCAAAAAACATTCAGCAGAATTCAGGGGCATCAAAGACCACCACACTTGAGGCTTACTTGCTTCTCCAGGGTGGCATTTTCTCAGGAAAAGAAAAAGGGAAAGAAAGCCTTGCTTGAAATTAATGTGAGTCTCTCTACAGTTTCACCTTTCACAGACAAGATGAGAATACATAAATTTACTCTAAGGGTAGTATGTTCAGGATCTCGCCTTAAGAATTGACAATCGAAGCTTTGTTTTCCAGAAAAAGTGAAAAGAAATTACACAAGTGAAAAAAAAACTAAGGTAAATCAGACAATAAGGATGGAAGATCATTTTTAAATACCTAGACTATTTTCTTCGAAAGATAGCTCTCATTTTGGCTGTCATTTGTACCCCCAAAACACTTTTTTTAAGTTGTTTTTTTGTTTGTTTGTTTGTTTGTTTTTTGACAGAGAGAGAGAGAGATCACAAGTAGGCAGAGATGCAGGCAGAGAGAGGGGGGAAGCAGGCTCCCCGCTGAGCAGAGAGCCCATACGGAACTCGATCCCAGGACCCTGAGATCACGACCTGAGCCGAAAGCAGACGCTTAACCCACTGAGCCACCCAGGCACTCTGTGCCCCCAAACATTTTAATGCACACTAGAGGTCTTAATACTCACAATGGGTATATCTGACAAACAAGTGAATTCTAAAGTTTACTTATATATTACAGATACTCTGATTTTTTTGAAAGATTTCCTGGTCCTTTACTTCATCTCCCTTTTTTAAATATGCAGTCTATTAATAAAGTTGCATTTATGTGCATGATAATATAAGGTATTATCTCTACTAGAATAATCTCTTAGTCTCCCTACACCACAGGCTTCTTCTTTTCTTTTTTTTTTTTAAGATTTATTTATTTGAGAGAGAGACTGCACATGCACGTACAAGCAAGGGGAAGGGCAGATGGAGAGGGAGAGAGGAAAACTCAAGCAGGCTCCATGCTTCGCATGGAGCCCCTCACAGAGCATCATCCCAGGACCCTGATATCATGACCTGAGGCGAAATCAAGAGTCTGACACTTAACCGACTGAACCACCCAGGCACCCATGCCCCACAGCCTTCTAATGATGTAGCTGGCTCACTTTGCTGATAGTTGAGTTTGAAGCCTCATTCTCACTTGACATGACCACAGAAACTCTCAACCTTGGTTACTCAGCTTTAAAATACAGATAGTGGGGTGCCTGGGTGGCTCAGTGGGATAAAGCCGCTGCCTTCGGCTCGGGTCATGGTCTCAGGGTCCTGGGATTAAGTCCCGCATGGGGCTCTCTGCTCAGCGGGGAGCCTGCTTCCCTCTCTCTCTGCCTATTTGTGAGCTCTCTCTGTCAAATGAATAAATAAAATCTTAAAAAAAATAAAATAAAATACAGATAGTGATACCTAATCTATTGGGTTGTTAGGAGAATCACATCAACTAGTGTATATAAAAATAAGCAATCAGATAAGTTAAATATATCTCACATGCTATTCAGTGTTGTTATTTAAGTTTAAGAAGATGTACATGCATCAGGGTCTCAGAGGAGAATATGGGGTAGTGGGAATTTCTCTAGGACTTTAAGGGGTCAGGACAGAACAAGCAAAATCAAGATGAACTAGCATTCAAGAAATCTGGAAAGGTTTACAGAAAGGGCAGTATAGGTATGGCCCATTTCAATGGCCATCCCTAGAACATTCTAATTTAGTCAAAGTCAGTAAAAGAATCTATAGGAGAAAGACTGGAGAGAGCAATTCTTCTCTTGGGTCTTGACCAACCTTTAGCAGAAAGCGGGATCACTGGCCCCTTACCCATATGCTAACCTTGATATTCTCTTGGAGGAAAAGAAAAACCTGTTGGGAAAGTTGAATATTCATTCTCCCAGATTTCAAGCAGTTGTATGAAACAAGAGTTGAAATACAGTGGAAGCCTGACAGACTCTTTAGCATTCCTTAAATCAGGTCTTAAGGACTACATCATCAACAAGAAATAGCTAGTTAGCAAAGAAATGAATAGCAAAGATGGAAAGCTACTTCTTTAAAAAAAAAAAAAATTATTCAGCAATTGCTGTGAATGTGTACAGTTCCAGAAAACTAGGTAGCCTGACCCCCACCTCCCCTCCACGAAGGACTTGAAAGACATCTTTTTTTCCCTTGAGGTGCTTACCATGGGTTATGGGTAAGTAACCCCCCACACACACACACATACACACACACACACGTACAAAATTATGTATCCAGTATAGAAACTGTCAGTTACTAAATAAAATAACAGAGTTATAACACTGTAATAGATCTTGTAATGTTTATCACAGCAACTGTATGATTTTGAAAGAAGTATTATTTTACATAATACAGTGACTCCGTTTACTAAGAGCAGTTTTATTTAAGGTTGATACTGTCCTGACATTCACTTTTTTTTTCCCATGAAAAAGACGTAAATGGACTTCTTTCCAAGGTACATAGCATAGAAAAGCAGGGGGAAAAAGCCCAAAACTGCCAAAAAGCTGTACTTCTAAGCAAGACAACTGGCTCATGGACAAATGTCTCCATCAATATCTTCCCATCTGCTGTTTGCACTGTACTTGTCAATATTGAGCGTCACTCACAGTTCATATGACCATATAAAATCTCAGAAAGCACAGAGCACCAAGGTAAAAAAAAATAAATTAAAAAAAAAAAAGGCGCCAATTCAGAGATGGTTTTAGAATGTGACAACACATTCACCACGCAAGGATATAATTAGATTATTAGGTAGTATGCATGCTTTATGTGTTAGGAGGAAATTCCTCATAATTTCTAACAGTGGATTGAACAGGACTGGCAAATTATGCAGTGCGATCTCTCCTTCTCCCTCTGACTCACCTTTTTACCCACTTATCCAATTCTGAAGCCTCAGATTATCCAGAGTAACCTGCAAATTCAAAACCCACTGAAATTTTCATCATCAACATCAAAAAGAAAAATCAGTATTATGGGGCAAGCCAAGAGAGCATACAGCACAAAAATATTATATCTGGCTTTTACGTGCCTTAACTGTGATCACATAATAGACTTTTTTCTTAAGTTCTGCTTCTTTGCACAGATGCAAACTGAACAGAAAGCAGGAGTTGTTTGTAGAGATAAAGTTGGGGGTCCTATATGGTGGGACTTAAAGGGGGCCGGAAAAATTAACTTTCTTCCCACCTGCAATCAGTCATTTCTTGTTTTATATAAACTTTTTCTTTCCTGAAATGTTGTTTTATTTTAAAATACTCTTTTGAGGGCTGCCATGCTAAATCACTATCGGTTTAGAAAGAATGAATTTACTATTATGATTGAGAAACTAGATAAAACAATACATGAACAAGGGGTGCGTGGGTGGGTTTAGCCTTGCCTTCAGCTCAGGTCATGCTCTCAGGGTCCTGGTATCGAGCCCCACATCAGGCTCTCTGCTCATAGAGAGTCGGCTTCCCCCCACCCCTGGATCTCTCTGCCTGCCTCTCTGCCTACTTGTGATCTCTCATAATACATAAAAATAACTACATCAAGTAAAAAGGGAATAATTGTATCCCATCTCATGTTAATGCAAAAATTCTAATTATAAATGTTTTCCCTTGGATTTTAATATTCCAGTACCTCTGTAAGTCATTAGAAAATAGCAAAGACAATAAATAAATATATTAGCCCTTTACCTTGAAAGATAATTTCTCCTTTCTTAGTAATATTTGGGGAGTGATATCAATTTGATATTATCAATATCGTGAGTTTTATAAATAGGAGTTATAAGTAATCAGTCTTCCAGCTCATTCCTGAAAGATTCAATATGATAAAATTTCACACCTACACACAGAAAGAAAGAAAGAATGAATCAAAGAAAGAAAAAGAAAGAGGTAATATCACTTGACTGACCTTCAAACAGCATCTGCATGTAAAATTTTTACCTATATACAGACACGTACTCTTTTAATGAAGTAATGGAAACGAAGGTCATCTTGCAAAAGGGAAATGCTGAATCCTTCCCAAAGAACAAATGCTAACCATGTTCTTGAATACAAAGAATGTATAATCTGTATGAAAGGCTACACAGATGTGTTGAAGTTACACCATGTTCAAACGAGAGTACTGAATCCACATCAACAAAAATATAGACAAATAAAAAATAAAAGCTAATAAAATACACATTTAAATTACTGAGTGAGATTAAGAAAAATATTTAATCCTTTTGGTGTTTCATTCTAATGTAATGGCAAAAAAAATGTACTTTCTGCATATCCTTAAATTATTTTAATGTAATCAAAACTAAGACTTGAAAAAAATTCTCCGAGTAAAATCCATTTGTAAAAATATCTGCCAGTGACTGCAGTCGCTTGAGCACAACCACTAAGTGCCACACTGTGTGGATACTAAAGCTTTCATCTGCCTTTTCATGATATAGAGGAAGACTTTAAAAATAATAATAATCATAAAGAAATATTTATTCTTGATATTCCGAACTGCAAAATCAAACACACTTGCAAAATACATAGGCATTTGACTTACTTATATATGTACATAAATATAACTTATATACAACTTCTTATTTGTAGGTAGATATCTTATGGATCCCTAATGAAACATCAATGAGAAAACAACCCTTTATTGAAATAAGAACTGGGTGGGAGCCTGGGTGGCTCAGTGGGTAAAGCCGCTGCCTTCAGCTCAGGTCATGATCTCAGGATCCTGGGATCGAGTCCCGCATCGGGCTCTCTGCTCAGCAGGGAGCCTGCTTCCTCCTCTCTCTCTCTGCCTGCCTCTCTGCCTACTTGTGATCTCTCTCTCTGTCAAATAAATGAATAAAATCTTAAAAAAAAAAAAAAAGAAAGAAATAAGAACTGGGGAACAACAGAAGGTTCAAGTGAAAAGAACTGAAAAAAACTGCCAAGGTCAAGGGTGAAAAATAAACTTACTGAACCTTTGGTACGTGCCTAACATGCAATGCAAGGAATAAAAGATATGCAATTCTTACTTTCAAATAATACAGAAGAAAAACTGAGTAAAATCTCATTAAAATTAAGGACATCAATAGGGACAAGTATAAGGTGGAACAGGACCCAGAGGAGGGTCTGATTAACCCTGGGTGCGAGTGGAATGAGAGGAGTCAAGGAGGGCTTCGGGTGGACAGAGCTCCAGACCTGTCTCTCTGCAGTTCAAACCAGAATTCAGAGATTATATCATCGTACCTTGGCTCCTCTTTATAAATTTTAAACAGCGTACAATAAAAATGACATGGAAAAAAAGAAAGGGAAGGAAGGAAGAAGGAAGGAAAAAAAGGAAAGAGCCAAAGAGGGAAGGAAGAAGCAGAAAGAGGAAGCACAAAATTGGAAGAGAAGGAAGAAGGGGGGAAAAAAGAAATTATCCATATTAAAATCTACTATGGATAAAATCTATCATACATATACAGATAGATGATGGGTGCACAGAAAGAGAGAGAGATAGGTAGATAAAATGGGTAGGTAGATAGCAGGTGGGGAGAGAGAGGAAGAGAAAGAGGTAATCAACATTCAAGGTCATCTGCCAGTTAGTCTGATTTGTAGACGTTGTGTGAGAGCAGTTGATCTTGCAAGGAAAACAGAGAATAAGGGACCATTCCCAAAGGAGCAACATGTAAAGGGTTTATTTAGGGGAGTTTTTAGGGGATATTTGGATTGCTGGCTTTCCTAGAATCCTTTCTGTTTAAAAAAAGATTTCTCAAAAAAATGACAAACATTTCCGGCTACTATGAACATTGAGTATATTATAAAGTTCCTAAGCCCTGATAATGTTATACTGGACCTGTGAGCTTCCAAATCAGTTCCATATTTGGGGGAAGAAAAACTATAGGTTAGCCATTACAATGAATTAGCTACAATTATCACATATAAAAATGAAAAGGCAGAGAAATAATAAGGACGAGAAAAACCAAGCCGTAACACCAACGGCTTAAGTTACTAGTCTCAAGTTCAGAATAAACCCAAACATCAGAAGTAAAAGAATCAAAGGCTATTTTTATGTACAAGGAGACCAGAAAAGGGTAAGTATAACAGGAAAAGAATTGAAGATGTTGAAGGCCACTTCAAAGCTTTATTAGTGAGGAGCACATAAATCTATCCTCTCCGCTGTCTATGTTTGACTAAATAGAACTAACCATCAGATACTAACATACTTTACCAGAATGGAGAGCCCTTCTGCAAAACATCACCCTCTTACTTGGAACAGTTTATTTGTAAACCTATTTCACCCTCAGCCACAATAATAGAAACTAACCATGATAATAAAAATAAGTGACAGCAACAACTAACATTGCCTATTTGTCAGGAATTATGGGAAACGGTCTTCATTTAAAGCACCCCATTGGCAGATAATACAGGCGTTCACTTTGAGATGCAATTATTGACTGCCTACTACATATGTACACCATTATTATAGACATTAGGAATACTCCACTGAACAAAAAAGACAAAAACCTCAACTCTGACAGACTGTACAATGTGGAAGAGTAAAGTGAGGTATGGAGAACTTAAAAGATACTTGCCTGACACTGCACCCTGAGTTAAGTGACAATCTAATCCCAGGACCCACTCCTTTACACCATGTGCTTTACCTGCTGTGGAAGTAAAATCATACTTGCCGGGGTTCATGCCCAGCATTCTGCTTTGAAAAGCAGATTTTCCACCCAATGTTATGCTAGTAGTAATTCCGTGCAATTAGGTTACGGTTTAAAAAAAAAAAACAAACCTCTAAGCAGAACACTCATATAAATAACATTTTATTCTAAAAATGTTAAAGGAAATAAACTGAATTTTATGTAGTTCATTGACAGGAACTGCTGGTTACAATTAATAGTTGGAGTATAATTAATAGTCTAAAGGAAGTGAGAATAACAAGCCTGTCTATCTGTACTTATAATACAACACTTAAGACTTTGGTCAATGTTTAGTAGTTTCAGCCTATAAAAATATTTTGTAGCAGAAGAACATGATAATTAAAGTCAGGCAGACAACTCAAAACTTCTTTATTCCAGGGGCGCCTGGGTGGCTCAGTGGGTTAAAGCCTCTGCCTTTGGCTCAGGTCATGATCCCAGGGTCCTGGGATCGAGCCCCACATCAGGCTCTCTGCTCTGCAGGGAGCCTGCTTCCTCCTCTCTCTCTCTCTCTGCCTGCCTCTCTGCCTACTTCTGATCTCTGTCTGTCAAATAAATAAATAAAATCTTAAAAAAAAAAAAAACTTCTTTATTCCAAATAGATTTGGACTTTCAAATACATTTTATTATTTTGGCAATTATTAGTTAAAATCTTTCTATGTATAATTCAAATTAAAAAAAAATACTCTGCACTTGGGGCACCTGGGTGGCTCAGTGGGTTAAAGCCTTTGCCTCCGGCTTGGGTCATGATCCCAGGGTCCTGGGATCGAACCCTGCATCTGGCTCTCTGCTTGGCAGGGAGCCTGCTTCTTCCTCTTCTCTCTCTCTCTCTCTCTCTCTCTCCCTCTGCCTGCCTCTCTGCATACTTGTGATCTCTGTCAAATAAATAAATAAAATCTTAAAAAAAAAAATACTCTGCTCTTAACCCCTTAACCCAACCTCACGTTTTAGGAACCATTTTTTCTCAGTTGACAATACCTTCTCAACTACCATAATGGCCCTTTCCTCTCCAAGCTTTTTCTTCCTAACTTTTAAGGTTTGTGTAATTTTCCAGGTATCATCCTACATGTCTCATAATTTGGGTCTTTAAAGATGAAGGTGAATATCTGAATAGCCTTAAGTTAGCTACCATTTCTTAATATTAACATTAGCCTTTCTCAGAGCTGATTCACTACTCGGTGACTTCACAATGCATTTCTGCCCTGGGTCCTGCACTTGCTGCTCTTTACTTCTACATAACTATCCCTCAATTTGTAATATTCCCCTTCATTTTTATTCATTATCTACAACTTTTTAAGTGAAACTCACAATTATTCTGAAGCTTGGTTTTCTTGGCAGTGGTCTTGCTACTTCTGGTATCCAATTAATGAAGGAAATCTATGACAAAACCAAGATCTAAACTATTACTCAAAATACTAAAATATGGGTCCACAGATTGGCAATACAGAAAACATGAAAAAAAATGTCTTTAGGTAATTGTTTGATACTCCATAACTGATGTTATGAAATATAATTCCTTTTAACTTATATTCCTTAACTGAAAACAAAGTCTAACAACATCCCAAACCACCCATATATATATATATATATTTTTTTTTTAAGATTTTATTTATTTATTTGAGAAAGAGAGAGTGAGAGAGAGAATGAGAGAAGGTCAGAGGGAGAAGCAGACTCCCTGCCGAGCTTGGAGCCGATGTGGGACTGGATCCCAGGACTCTAGGATCATGACCTGAGCCGAAGGCAGTTCCTTAACCAACTGAGCCACCCAGGCAGCTCCCACCCATTTATTTCTAACCAATTTCTGATGCTGTGAACTTAAATGCTTTTCTTTTTCAAGTCTTATATTGAGTTCTTTGTATTTTTCATCAATTTCCAGGTTTTTCATACAAGCTGCATGATCCTCCTCCCCCCTCATTCTACAACAGGTTGCTGACCACAGTCATTCGGTCTTGGAACCAGAATCTAGATGGAAGAGCCATTCATTGACCAACCCATTTTCCCCTCAGTTTGTTTTTTGTTTGTTCTTGTTCTTATTTCTGTTTATCATTAGCGTTTGGTCCTTCCAGCTAACAAGCTCCTTGCTCTCGCATGGATTGCCCTTACCATTATATTCTTAATTAAATTTTTAATGAACATAAATGGTCTTATATTGATATAACAGTATTTTTTTAATATGCTTGTATTTAATATGCTCATAGTTTAGTACTCTAAGTTCTTTCTTTCTTCCTTTGGCATTCTTTTGATGCTCTATTTTCTTCTTTTATGAATAGTTATCCAACACTTTATGTATTTGTATTTATGACATTTTTAGATTGTGATTATTCTCTTTTTTTTTAGATTTATTTATTTACTTATTTGAGAGAGCGAGAGAAAGAGCACATGAGTAAGCGTAGGAGGAGAACAGGGGGAGGGAGAAGCAGATTCTCCACTGAGCAGGGAACCCGGTGTGGGGCTTGATCGCAGGACCCCTGAGATCATGACCTGAGCCAAAGGCAGACGCTTAACTGACTGAGCTACCCAGGCACTCCAGATTATTCTTAGCAATACTCATTTTGCCCAAAATTGAGCATTTGAAAATTGCAAAAGTCTGTGCCAATAGAGCCCACAAACTACTAGAAAACATAAAGGCATACTAGCAATTATAATTAATACAGTAAGTATATTAATGAGGCATTTGTTCAAAGAAAGAGCAACATTAGCATAGAAGGTAGCATTTAACTTTTTCTGACCACCAAATTCATTGCATATACTATCATATGAAAGACTGTGCTAAGTACTTATGACCTCAGTTAATCATCAGTGCCATGTTCTGTGATAGACACTGTTGCACAAACGAGACACACAGAGGTTAAGGAACTCACCAAAGGAACAGAGTAGTGGAGTCAAGATTCAACTTGCTTACTCGATAAGACTTGAAACTGGGTCTTGAAAGATGATAAGGAGGAAAAGGGCAAGCCAACTGCATGACCGACAGCCAAGGGTAATGAGTATGGGAAGGGACTGGTGAGACCAGCCAGTGGGACAGAAGGTAGACAGAGAGGCCAAGGGCAAGGCCTCTGAGGGAGACTACATCCAACTGCTTTACCCTCTAAATGTCTAGAGATGAAGTCAGTCCTTGCACACCAGTGGCCCTGGAGCATCAGTAACAGCCCCTGCCTAACAGGGAGGAGAGAGACTTAAGGAGGAGGGAAGCACCCCGGGCTACAAGAGGAGGATCGTGATTGCTTCATGATTTTTACTGCAGCAAATCAGCTAATTTACCACTTCCGTAATTGGCTCGTTGCCACAGTAAGGACAAACATCATTCTGTTCAGAGAAGCTTATTAATATAGTTTTCAAATCAGAGAACAACTTTGTGGGGGTTTTAATTCCTTATTACTTATTACATGTTGAACTACTTATTATTACATAAACATATGTGTCTGTATACACGTATATGCACCTGTATATCCGCACTACTACATCCAGAGAAGCTAAATGCTGTTGTTGGGACACAAAATAGATGTCATTTTAGAATCACAAGTCAGAGCGAGTCTCAAAACCAAAAACAAAAGTACTGCAGTCTCTCTTTCCTTCTTTGCTTCCATCTCTCTCTCCCTTCCTCTTCCCCTCTTCCTTCATTTTTTTTAAGATATTATTAATTTATTTGACAGAGAGACACAGCGAGAGAGGGAACACAAGCAGAGGCGCCCCCCCTTTCCTTTCATCCTTCTTTTGTTCTTCCTTTTGTTCTTTCACTCCTTAATTATAAACTGAGAGTTATTTTGAAATTGGAACAGAGAACCTTCTACATTTAAGTCACCAATTCAAAGCTAACCAATACAATCACCAATATCTGGCGACATTTCCGTTATTATGACTCAGAAGTTTTCAGTCTCATAAAAGCCATGATCAAGGAAAAGGCATTTGTGTTTCCACTCCATTGTGTTTATCTCTGTTGTGATTTAACAAAAACTGTGTGTTTTAGGAACTGAAATATTCTCACAAAACAGAAAAAGAGTTCAGAAGGGAAAAAAATGTTCTTGTGGCACCTCTGTGGCTCAGTCGGTTGGGTATCTGACTCTTGGTTTTGGCTCAGGTCATGATCTCAGGGTCATGAGATCTGAGCCTCATATCCAGGTCCACCGTGAGCGGGGAGACTGCTAGAGATCTCTTTTTCCCTCTCTCTCTGTCCCCTCCTTTCCCTCCCCCTCTCTCTCATTCTCTCAAAATAAATAAATAAAATCTTAAAAAAAAAAATGTTCTTAAGGAAACAAGTTTATATTTCCATTTTATAAGCTGGCAGACAGGGAAAGTGGCAAAACTTCCACGTGACGATGGTAATCCACTCTCTGTATAAATGAATAAAAAGTAAGAGACTCTATATCCCTTCTTACCTTCTTTCTTTTCATTTTGTACCCTCCATTTAAAAAAATTTTTTCTTTAAATCCTGAAGGGGGCACCTAGGAGATAGCACTACAATTCACCCTTATCTTCTCCCTATTAAATGCACCTAAACCCTAATAGAGAATCTTCTACATTTAAATCACCAACACACATTCTTCCAATTTTCTGGATTTAGAGCATAACTCATTCATTTATTCGGCTATGTTTCTTCGGCACCCAACCTATGGCAGATACTATGTTAAGAAGTAGAAATTCAAAAAGAAGAAGAAGAAGAAGAAATAGAAATAAAAGATAAATGAGACACTCATTCATTCATCTCCTCAATATGTACCTCTCTTAGGGATTGGGAAGCAGCTCTGAATAAAAACACAAAAATCCGGACGCCGGGATGGCTCAGTTGGTTATGCAGTTAAGCATCTGCCTTTGGCTCAGGTCATGATCTTGGAGTCCTGGTTCTACATCAGGCTCCTTGCTCAGCAGGGAGCCTGCTTCTCCCTCTGCCCCTCCCCCTGCTCACACTCTCTCTCGTTCACTCTCTCTCTCTCAAATAAATAACATCTTTAAAAAAAATAAAAATAAAAAGAGAAAAATCTCTATCCTAATGGAATATACATTTTAGTGAGAAAGATTTTTTTTAAAATGTGAGAAAAAATATTATTTAGATAACCGTATCACCTAAATCTAAGTGCTGGGAAAAAAAAATACAAGTTGCAAAGGGGGGTAGGAAGTGTCAGGGTAGAGATTAATTTTAGAAGGTGGACAAGAGTCAGTCTCTGGTCTCAAAAACTCAAAAGGGGGGGGAGCCTTATATTTTCAATTTTTTTTAACTTTAATTTTTTTATTTACTTTTTTTAGAGAGAGGGAGAGAGAGCACGCACACGTCCATGTTGAAGGCCGGGGCAAAAGGGAGAGACAGAGAAAGAGAATCTTAAACAGACTCTATGCTGGGCAGATTCAGAGCTCAATCTCAGAACCCTGACATCGTGACCTGAGCTGAAACCAAGAGTCAGACGCTTAATGGACTGAGCCTCTCTGTGGCACTAACTTTAAAAAAATATATATGTATGGTAATACAATGCAATAGTTGCTATGAAAGTTCTTAACAAAATGTACCTTTTATAACAGAGGGAGCTGTGACAGCTTTACAGAGGGAAAGAATCAGCTGGAGTATAAAAGATAAGACATGCACAAAAAGCCTGGGCAGGACAGGCAAAAGCATACGCAATGTCACAGAGCCCAATTTCAGCAGTAACTCCTACCTTTCAGTGTATAACAGCAATTACCACCTAATCTAGAGCCTCCCATGTCCCAGACACTCACACATGACCTATATTAACCCTCACGATATATTTATGGCTTGATGAATATCCCTCTAATTTTTATAATGATGAAGTGAGACCAGAATGAAGACCTTTCCATCATAAAAAGTAGGTTGAGGCCAAAGAGTTGACCTTTATCCTGTAAGCAGTGCAGTCCACCAAAATTTTTTAAATAAAGACAGGGCGTCATCAGTTGTTTTGTCTTTGCTTGCTTGTTTTTTTAAGCTATTAGACTACAATGTGAAGGACAGGATGTGTGGTTAAGGGACCACAATGTTAACAGATTACTATTTTTAATAAGAAAATGCCATAAGAGGTAGAAAAGGCTGGCACCAAGCCATTAATCAGTAGGGATAGAAAATGAAGGAAGAAAGATGTGATAGCCAATTGATTCTGGGTTTGAGCGAGACAGAAGAGTATCAGAAAGGGAAGTCCTGAGATTAAGTTTCCTGACTTAGAACATTTAAGGGTGATGCCATTAGCCAAGACAAAAGAAAGATTTTTGGGATAAGAAGGGTGTGGTGGAAAGAGCTCTAGTTTTGAACTTGGTTATAGTCAAGTCAAGAGAGGCAGCTGATGACAAGACTCTGACTGGAGGAAGGTCCTAAAAGCAACACATTTGAGAACTGCCGACAAATATAACTTTGTATTTGCAAGAGTGTTTTTGGTAGCAAGTGAGAGAAAACTCAAAGTCCTAGCTCATTTAATAGAATTATTTTTACCATACTTGTTAAGAAATCTCTCAAGGTATTATGGACTTCAAGTATGGCTCAAATAAGACTCTAATTCTCCTCCTCTACAGTTATTTTCACATTGCCTTCATCACTATATCATGTCATGATGGTCTCACCTAGGGGAGCAAAATCATGGAAAAAATCCCCAATTTCACATATATCCTACAAAATCCGTAAGATAAATATTCTTTTCCCTACGTATTGAAAAATAGTTCCAGACATTCTTCTAAACCAACTTGGGTGTCCTTCCCACCAGAGTCCAGAGGGATGGGATTGCACTGATTCGCGTGCATCCGCAATCAGTGGTATGGATACCACACAGTGGGCAGAAAGTGGAGTGAATGCGGGGAAGTGATCCCAATGTCCCCTAATTCCCTTCCAAAACTGACAGTGATTTTTTTACACCATTACCTTGAAAGATTTTTTTTTTTAATCACAACTGAAACAAAACAGTATTTTCCTAAGATTTCTAGACTTTTTTCAGATTGTTTGAGCTTCCAACATCACCCAAATCGAACCACACTCCCTTGCTAGATGTAGTGATAATGGAAATATTCAAGTTATATGACCAACTGTATTAGCAATGTAAGTGCTCAGTAGTTTCCATGCAAAGCAATAGCATCCAATGCTGTTAACTGAGAATTTACTTTCTTCTCCCTTTCTCTGACCCTCTCACCTCTAAGCCCTCTCTGGAGTCACAGGAGGATACCAAAGTACACAGACCAAAGAGTCAAATCCTTTAAAAAAGTTCTTGAAACTCTGGCCAAAATAGAGACACGGGAAGTGGCTGATAGAGGCCAGTAACCTGAGGGAACCTCACGGTTGCAAAGAAGAGGACAGAGTGACCGGTGCAGAAACATGCATATCTAAGGATCTGCAGTAGGGACATCGCTCAAAACAGATCAGCCATTAGATTATCAAAGGATACTAGATGAACCCTCCCTTTCCGAAGCCTGGAAATGGAATTGCCAACCCTGGTTCTCGTGGATTAGTGAAGAATCCTTAAATTGACTGTGGTTAGTTGTAAGTAACTAGCTTACATTTTCTACTATCATTCTTCTTGCTCAAATTTAAAATTTATTTACAGAGGAATAAATATATTTCTTGCATGCTTGCTTTTGTATGCATTATAAAACAATTAAGGTCAAACTCTTTAGTTCCACATTTGGCACCATTAGATGACTTCAAACTCACTCGTTTTTCACACCCTCCGTCAGTACTAACTTGACACTGCAGAAAGAACACCATGACACTATGCCCAACGTCACACGTAGTTTCCCTCTGTAGTCAACAGAAAAGATATTTGCTGGATCAGTGAAGTCCAGGGACAGCAGTGATTTGCCAAATATGACCCGTTAGAGCGCTGAGAATTCAGGATTCGGTTTCAGCATTTGTTGCTGTCACTCAAACACTAAATCTATATTTACTTGGGGTAGTGAGTGGAGATTTAAATAGAAGAATTCAAGCCATCCAAGATACTTTCCTTTCCCATGTTAGTTGATGTTGAGAATTATTCTCACTGAGCTAGAGTGTTTCAAAACTGGTTAAATAAAATTCTCTTGGTATTATAATAATTTTTCGTGAGGTAAAATGGGACAGTTAGCAAAAAATATCGATAGTCTCTTTCACATCTTTACATTATCTGATTGGTCATTTCATATCATTGTTCTTAGGGGTTCTGAACATAAAATACGGTCAAAGGCATATATTTCAATATGCTGAAAGGCAGCAAGTGTTCTCAATTTAAAAGTGAGGATGGTGGCGGCTGGGTGGCTCAGTGAGTTAAAGCCTCTTCCTTTGGCTCAGGTCATGATCTCAGGGTCCCGGGTTCAAGCCCCTCGGCAGGCTCTCTGCTCAGCAGGGAGTCTGCTTCCCTTCTTCTCCCTCTGCCTGCCTCTCTACCTACTTGTGATCTCTGTCAAATGAATAAATAAAATCTTTTAAAAAAAAGTGAAGATGTGGGACGCCTGGGTGTCTCAGTGGGTTAAGCCTCTGCCTTCAGCTCAGGTCAAGATCTCAGGGTCCTGGGATCAAGCCCCACATTGGGCTCTCTGCTTGGTGGGAAGCCGGCTTTCCCCTCTCTCTCTCTGTCTTTCCCTCTGCCTACTTGTGATCCCTCTCTCTGTGTCAAATAAAAAAAAAAAAAATTTTTTTAAAAAGTGAAGATGCACGTCTAATTGAGATAATCATCACATTAAAATAATAGGCCATTATTACCTTTTTAAATGTATGTATTAAGTACATTTTTAAATGTATGTATTAAGTATACTAAAATTTAGCAGAATGATCTAAAACAGACATACAATTAAGGTTTAAAACTGATATACAAATTTGGATATACAAATAAATTTATGCAAAAAGAATCTTATTTCTAAGGCTGGGGAAATTACTTCATTTCTGAGTAAAGGCATTGCAGCACCCTTGGCCAAAACAAAAACAAAAATAAAACAATACAGGAGCTGGTCAGTAGGAAAATGGACAAACTAGGAACTCATACTGTGGCCAGCAGCAATATTAGCAATGTTCTCTGTGGAATTCAGAAGGGGATTTAGGGACATGGCTCAGTCTGTACTTCTGTTATTTATAAAATGCAAATTATCAGGTCTGAATTGGAACTACGCTTCAAATAAGGGGATTAGAGTTTGAATGGGGTTTGTTGGAAGATATCCCCAACGTACCATCAAAAAACATCATATTCCGGGTGTCTGGATGACTCAGAAGGTTAAGCATCTACCTTCGCCTCAGGTCACGATCTCAGAGTCCTGGGATCGAGTCCCACATCAGGCTCCCAGCTCAGTGGGGGGAGGGTCTGTTTCTTCCTCTCTCTCCTTCTGTCCCTCTCCCCTCCTTGCTCATGCTCTCTCTCTCTGTCTCAAGTGGAAAAAAAAAAAATCTTAAAAAAAAAAATCGTATTCTCAACTCTTTTCACACCTGGGTTCACAGTTTGGACTCTTGTACTATATATAAAAGGAAAAAATGTCACTAATGGGGGAGTCCATGCACGTGCAGAGAGGCACAGGGTATATGGGAAATCTAGGTACTACCTTTCTCTCAATTTTAATGTGAACCCAAAACTACTCTAAAAAATAAAGTCTTAAATTTTTTTTTCTCACTTTGGAGAAGACCTGGCTTAGAAATCATAGTTTTGGGGTTCAAAACACTGCTATTTTTCTTTAAATTCTTACCTGAACCTTAGAAGATCTTTCTTTCTTTCTTTTTTTCTCACCCCTTTGTTATTTTTAGACTTTTTTATTTCTTTTCAACTTTATCCAAGTAATTATCATTATTCTTTAAATTCAATAATTATACTGCATCAACAGTAATGTTTAAGGAATGTCAAATGATAGGCCTACATACGTAAAAATGAATCTCAATAATCAAATATGCTTACTAACTCCCTAAAAAAAATTATAAAGAGGCCAAGAACGCAGATCCGTTGGTGGTAAATGTCTTCCGTCCAGTTGAAGCCGGGGATTGGCAGACATAGAACTTCAGCAGAGCTTAACTTAACAGCTACCTGACAGTTGTCTTCAACTTTTTGTTCCAGTGCTTTCTGAGGGCTCTGCCTGCCACCAAGGTAGTGTTACCACAAGTGAGCACACTCACCAGGTGTGTGAGCTTACATTGCCAGAGCTATGAGAATATATTCAAAATTCAAAGAGGCAATGGGAAATGGGAATGACATCCATATTTGAGTACATTTATTTTGGACAGAGATAAGTAAAATAACTGTGCACAAAATAGCTCATAATATTTCTGTACCTCTATAAGATGTATACTTCCTACCTCCCCCAAATACTGAAAGATTGTTATTGTTTTAATTCACTTAACTGAATTTTTGTAAAATTATCTGCACACATGCCACAAAAATGACTGAAAGCAAGGCCCACTAAAAATGTGTTGAGTTGAGATATAGTTGATGCACAACACCGATAGCTTCAGGTATACAATGTCATGATTCCACACTTATATGTACTGCAAAACCATGATCACAATAAATCTAGTCACCATCTGTCACCAAAAAAAGTAACAAGGAGAGGTGCGCCTGGGTGACTCAGTGGTTTAAGCCGCTGCCTTCTGCTCAGATCATGATCTCAGGGTCCTCGGATCGAGTCCCGCATCAGGCTCTCTGCTCTGCGGGGAGCCTGCTTCCCTCTCACTCTTTCTGCCTGCCTCTCTGCCTACTTGTGATCTCTGTCAAATAAATAAATAAGATCATAAAAAAAATTAAAAAAAAATAAAAGTAACAAGGAAACTCTTTTTCCTTGCCATGAGAACTTGCAAGATCCATTCTCCCAGCAACCTGCAAAAATCTACTACAATCCTTGGACTATAGTAACCACACTGTTGCTCACCACCAGCCCAGACCCACTCACCCCACCACAGGAAGGAAGTCAATACCGCCTGAATCCTACAGGGTATTCACCAACCCACCCTCACTCATCTCCCCGTGGCGACCGCCACTCTGTTCTCCATACACATGAGTTCTGTCTGGTTTGTCCATTTGTTTTGTTTTCTAGATCCCGCACGTCTGTGAGATCCTACGGTATCTGTTTTTCTCTGCCTGACATTTCACTTGTTGTAACATCCTCGCGGTCCATCCATGTTGACACAGGTGGCTTAAATTTTTAAATGAAGATTTCTTTTAACAAAAAAATAAATAAAGTGCATAGGCCCAAATATAATTTGTTAATAATAAGAGCACTGACATAGAACTGAGGAACAGCAAAAATTATTATGAATAAGACAGTTTCCATGTCTAGGCCATAATGTTTGGTGCCCATAGGGCTTTGAGGATTCCATGGAAACAACTTCATGGTCCTCTCTAATGCCCCATCAGAGCATGGCAGTAAGAAAGCCCAGGAAGAGGGTCAATGCTTATTAAGGTCGCTTTTACTCTGTGTTCTGGCCATAACACTGACCCTTAATGATGGGTCGCTTTTCTTCAAGGAGTGCCAGCCATCAAGAAAGACAATTCAGGGGTCACCTGAATGGCTCTGTCGGTTAAGCATCCAACTCTCAGTTACAGCTCAGGCCATGATCTCAGGGTTGTGAAATCGAGCCCTAAGACAAGCTCCATGCTCAGTATGGAGTCTGCTTGACATTCTCCCTCTCTCTCCCCTTCTGCCCCTCATCCCATACCTGCACATGAGCTCTCTAAAATAAATAAATACATATAATCTTTAAAAAGAAAAACAGTTCCAAAACATGTTGGTCAAACTTAGTGAACCATTAGCTGTTTGCCACACAAAAAAATATCATGTAAATAAATAAATAGCTTTTCCCTTGCTTTACAGAGTCCCTCTTTCATAAGCTCTCCAATGTGAATTCTCTTAACAGCTACAAAGAAACATGCCAACAGTGGTATCTCTCACAGTCCCACATATCAAACGTTCCATAAAAAGAATGATGTGTACAATGAGATGAACTTATTTCCACACTTCAAAGTAACATTTGGAACACTAACTAGGATGTCACAACAAGCTACATATTAACTCATGGTGACAAAACCATTTTTTTTAAAGTTTGTGTAAAGCAAAACATAAAGGTTTAAAGAACACAGAGGAAAAGTAGAAGGCAGAAAAATATTGTAAATGCTCACTCCTTTTCCATGTTGGCAGCTTTATGTGAGTAGATAGGAAATTAAAAAATGTCACTCAGACCAATACTTCTAATACAATCTCTGACTGTTCCCAGCTTTTCTCACTATTTCATGTAACCAAATTCTGCCCACTCTTCCTTTCTATTATTTCTTCTCTCCATCCTTCACTTCCATTTCTTCATTCCCTTAAGCTGAGATCATGCGGATGAGGCATCACCAAAAGCCTTGGTGATGTCTAGGTAGCTTTCTTCCCCAAGAATCCATCATTATCACAGCTGCATGTACAAAAAAGAAACACCAACAAGGACCGAACAGAGACAGAACAGGGACTGCACTTGGGTCCCCTCAACACAGACTGCAAAGTCCAGCATTCTTTGGTGGACTTCATAAAAAAAGAAAAAAAGAAAAAGAAAAAAAAAGCTAAAACCCTATTCCTCTTGAGAAGTATATCTCACAGGAATGCAGAAGGAGGATGCTTCCTGAAAGGGGGATGCTTACTACAAAGACTGGGGAATCCACACCAAACCAATCTGTGCTCAAGATGGACCCCTGTGCTAAACTTCCACCAATTTTCCCCCTTATTATACTAAGAGTCACACCCAGGGGTGGAGATTTAACATGCAAACGAAACATGCAATGTATGAAGACTCATGTTCCCTCAACTTCACCTGTGCACCCAACTTCCCATATTCCCCTGCCCCAGCCTGCTTAACACACCCCCTCGTTCTCCACCTCTGCCCCTTTCAAACTGCCTAACTACCGTTCCGGCAGCCAGTCTGACACTCCACCCACGACTGTTCCTCCCTTCAGCTCTAGCTATTGCCCCAGGAAAGCCTTAACTGTGTTTGTACATTTGGGGTCCAGCCTCGTTCCTACTGTTGCTGGGTTGAAGGACCTGAGTTTCGTAATGCAATTACCCAATAGGCCGGTTCAACAGCAGGATATGGAAAGGGCAGATGCCTTATCATAATTCTAGTGTGAGAGTTCTAGATTAAAAGCACTCGTTAACACAGCTCTGCTCCCAGAGGTTAGCTACTGTGGAGAATACACTATGTAGTCCATAAATTTTTTTTTAATGAATAAGCATTTTTACTGAACTGATATAATCTATATATCTCTGCCATATCAATGTTCCAAAATTCCAAACATATATTCCCTTTTCAAAAATCCTCAATGGCTCTCCCCTTCCATCAGGATGGAATCCATTCTTCAGAGCAGTATTCAGTCCATCCTCTTTCTCACACTTTCTTTTGTCCCTTCCCATGATTTCTTTGTAGCAGGCAGCACAGCAGAACACAGAGAACAGTGATTCTGGTATCAGAATGGGTTCTGGACTATGTTTGAATTTTAACTTGATGACTTATTAATGTGTAACATTATAAACTCTTCGGGGGGGGGGTTGTTTTCTGTTTTTTGGTTTTTTACTAAATATAAGTAACTCATACCTGACAGAAGCTATAAACGTAAGATAATAACAAAAATGCACTTAGCCGACTGGGCACACAGAAGATAAATTGTACAAACTCTATCCACTACTACTGTAACTTTCCTTTTCCAATCAGATATACTGTTTACCTTTGTACTAACCCAAAATGGGAAAAATCAACGTACGATCCTGGCACCTATGTTCCAGTCATTCTGTGGAGGCCATCTCAAGACCTACCCTGCTCTGAGACAAACATCATATTCAAGGATCAAGCAGTTGTAAACAAGAGGCGTAATCAGCTAATTAAGGATGGTCCCAAGACAATGTGCTTCAATGAAGAAAATCTGTCTACAGGGGAAAGACTATAAAGAGGTCTGAGCTGGTGGTGTGACCTCAGCACTTCTAAAGTAGGGACTGAAATTCTGAAAGAAAAGCTGTAGTGGAGAGGACTACAAACTGACCATCTGCTAAACTTTGCAAGCGACACACCACCTCCTGTGAACTGTCTGTGACCAACACGAGCCCAGAGACAGTACTCTTTCTACACTCAGTACAACACTGTTGATCTGTTGCTGAGAAGCACACATAGCTTTGGAAGCTTAATCATTTCTTAAATTCTATCTTTTAGCTTCCTCTAATCACATATAAATTCCTTGAGAACAAATAAAATGACAAATCCCTCAGTCTCTTCATCAGCCTCCTACATAGTAGATATTAAACAAATAGCTGAGTGACTCTTCATCATACCTTACTTGGTAATGAAAGCCTTGAGACTTTTTAAATTAATGCTAGTATACTTTAAAATATGTTATTTTCTGCAAGTTATGTAAATCCAATCCAACTGGATGTATGTACTTCTGAATGCACCTCACAGAGCTGTCCAGTGTTTAATAGACGTTATCTCTTCTAATAGCTCTTACTACAAGAAACCGACACACGAAGTGGTGGAATGTGGAATTCCAGATAACGTAGGTATCAGCAAGAGCAGAACTAATTGTTGTTGAGTTCACGAAGTTCGTGGTTTTCAGCCATGGCTACACAATAAAATCACCTGAGGAAATTTTTTAAAAATACCAATGCCAAGCCAATTATCAAAGTCTCTAGGGTAGGACCTAAGCGTTGGTAATTTCTGAAAACTTCCCAAGTGATTCGAATGTGTATCTGTGCTATAAAACCACTAGATCTCTCTCATTCCAACGAACAGCATGCCTGCTGACAGTTCCCTGAGAAACAGATTGCCTCAGATCTCTCCTGCTCACTATTGTTTTCTGGGTTTTAAATTTTTAAGTATTTGAAACTGTGGCTCTTAACAATACCTTTTAAATTGCTACTTCTACTTTTGTCTTGAGTAAAGAGCATACTCTGGATAAATTGCTAAATAAGGGTTCTTATGATTACACACATGCACAATTTTAATAAGAAAAAAAATGGGTTCTGTCTGCTTTTATTACACTAAAAAAAAAAATAGTATGTTTGTATGGTTTGGGACATTTGTGAGAGTTTAGCTATTTTAAGGGAGAACCCGAAATATTCTTTTTCAGTCCTCTCCCTATGAATCAATATATCACAGCAGTTTAATCTGCTCTTTGTTAGGTATTTTTAATCACTCCTGTACCACTATCTATCCAACCCCCTTTCATTCTGATTGCCTTCATCTTAAGAAATAACGCATACAGGGCGCCTGGGTGGCTCAGTGGGTTAAGCCTCTGCCTTCGGCTCAGGTCATGATCCCAGGGTCCTGGATCAAGTCCCACATGGGGCTGGCTCTCTGCTAAGCAGGGGACCTGCTTCCCCTCTCTCTCTGCCTGCCTCTCTGCCTACCTGTGATCTATCTCTATCAAATAAATAAATAAATTTAAAAAAAGAAATAACCCATACATGGTAACAGGCAGTAGAAAAATTACCTCTCTTATGAGCTCAGTGGGTGTAAGAAGCAAGCTACATCGGGGTGCCTGGCCTGGGACAGTCAGGAAGTCCCTCACACCTGTCAAGTGAGGCAAAGACTGCAAGAGAGAGGGCAGTCTGACTGAGCACACAGGCACATCAGGGCAAACAATGCTCCAGACTGCCCTTCATAGAGCTCTAAAAATAAAGCTAGAAAGGCATGGAGAAGGCAGAATGAATGCTTAACACTTGTTCTCTTCTATTTTAGTCTGGTTCGAAGCAGGTGACCTCAGTCCCGAGTGATGAGTCTCTTAACTTTCTCCATCCCTCACTTTCAAAACGATCCTCAGTTGTGTTGATCAGGGCTGAGTTCATTCCAGCTGTTTCAAATTCATAATCGTAAAGAGAATCTTTTCTCATCTTTCAAGACTGCTCTCGTAGGATTACATTCTGAAAGAAGCGTCTTTGATATGAATTTGCCCATTCTACTTTGAAGATTTCTTTCACATGTATTATTCTGGAAAATGTTTATTCCATTAATACTTTATGTATTCTTTTGGGGACTCATCTCTAAGAAGCAAGAGTTAAAAGAATCATTAATTTATCCAGAGAAACAGCAGTTTAAATGTCCTCCATTTAAAAATCACTGACTTAGAGAAAGAAAAATTATAGACTTCCCAATACTATTAGTAATATTCTATATAACATTGATATCATATAATTGTATATAATAGTTATATATTAATATTAAGGTAACTCTACACTGATAAAATTATATAATAGTAGTTAGTAATATGTAATGTTAACATATTAATAAATAATATTTAATGACTCAAATAAGGTCATCCTTATTTTAGGTTTTTTTTTTTTTAAGATTTTATTTATTTGACAGGGATACAGTGAGAGAGGGAACACAAGTATGGGGAGTGGGAGTGGGAGAGGGAGAAACAGGCTTCCCGCTGAGCAAGGAGCCTGATGCAGGGCTCTATCCCAGGACCTTGGGATCATGACCTGAGCCAAAGGCAGATGTTCAACTGACTGAGCCACCCAGGCATCCCAGGTCATCCTTATTTTAATTTTTTTTTTTTTCTTAAGAGAGAGAGAGAGAGAGAGAGAGCAGGGGAGGAGCAGAGGGAGAGAGAGAATCTCAAGCAGGCTCTACACTCAGGGCAGAGCCCAGTGCAGGGCTCAACCTCCTTACCTGAGACCATGAGCTGAGCTGAAATCAAGAATAGGATGCTTGGGCACCTGGGTGGCTCAGTGGGTTAGGCTGCTGCCTTCGGCTCAGGTCATGATCTCAGGGTCCTAAGATCGAGTCCCACATCGGGCACTCTGCTCAGCGGGGAGCCTGCTTCCTCCTCTCTCTCTCTCTGCCTGCCTCTATGCCTACTTGTGATCTCTCTCTGTCAAATAAATAAATAAAATCTTTAAAAAAAAAAAGAATAAAATAAAAAATAAAAAAAGAATAGGATGCTTAATTGACTGAGCCACCCAGGAACCCCTTAAATGCTATTTTCAATGCCTGTGAACCCAAGCCGTTCTGCCTGAGAAGGCAATATAATCTTGTGAGAGACGGCAAGTGTGGAATCCCACAGATCAGAGGCATATCCCTGTCTCACTATTCCTATCTCTGTAGTCCAGGAAAGGACATTTGATTGCTTAAGACCACAGTTTCTTCTTCGCTTATAAAAACAGAACATAAGGGGCGCCTGGTGGCTCAGTGCATTAAAGCTTCTGCCTTCGGCTCGGGTCATGATCCCACGGTCTCAGGATCGAGCCCCACATTGGGGTCTCTGCTCAGCAGGGATCCTGCTTTCCTTCCTCTCTCTCTGCCCACCTTTCTGCCTACTTGTGATCTCTCTGTCAAATAAATAAATAAAATAAAATAAACAGAACATAATGTCTACCCCTATTTTATAAGGTTAAGGTCAGAATTAAATAAGGTAATATAAGTAAAATATTAGCATACTGCCTGGAACCCAGCACTTAATAAATGCTAGCAGCCATGGTTATATATAAGCAGCCGATGATCAAAACATCAAGAGGCAATACTATTTCAAATGTTGTTGATGTTCTTCAATAGGCACAACATTTATATCCAAGAATCCGAAATCTTAAAGTCTTTCTTTTTTCATATAGGTATGTGGATGCCTTGCCTTTAGCAATTTTTCTGGGATATAGTTCAGAGGAGCTAAGAGGGGTAGAAGTAATCTTGGGGAATTTTTTTTTTTTTCCTGAATCATAAACCTCACTGGAAGAACTTCTGCATTTTGGTATATTTCCCACAACAGGCATATACAAGAGATGTCTAAATTTGACAAAAAGTTGAAAAAATTGCATAGAAATTGAAAATTGCTCAAGATGTACATCTACTCACCTCAGGCCAAAACATTTTCTCATTCATTCAATCATTCTCTCTCTCTCTCTCTGTCACATACACACACACACACACACACACACACACACACACACAATCTATATTTGAAAATGTCCCCAAATCCTAGATCACTGTTAATTATTATCTCTTTACCTAAATCTCAAACAATGTAATTGAGTTATCACCCACCTAAGTGTCACTGAACAGAGAAGAAGTAATTTTAAAAAGTAAACTTGGATCAAAACACTGGCCTCATTTCACAGGCACTGCCTCTGGGCCTTTATCATCCTCCCCAGAGATGGCTCTCGGCTTCAATTACATGTCTGCGTTTGCGTTTGAAGTTATCAGTGCAGGTAACTGTTTCAACCATTTCTATTGACTTGGTTCTCAAAACAGAAAGAAATCAGTTGTTAATCTCCTGGTGAACACTAGTTTTAATTTTGAAATACATACTGAATTGCTCCTCAACTTAATCTTCAGACCAGAAGTCATCAATTCTTGGTATAACTGTGGAAAATTACATAGAACCTGTGCTGAAAGGAATACTTGAAATTCAAAAGGTCTATTTAGAGTAAACATTATATGTCTCCCTTGAAATTTTCAAAACACTCTTAAATTCAGAATTAACAAATATTTTGCAAGTTGTTTCAAAGATGTAAAAGGAGACAAAAAGCTCTAAAATGCTTACGAACCACTCAAGTAAGTATTAACAGTTTGCTAAAAAGTGAGGTATTTCATTACTAAATTATTTTAACCACAGTCATTTTATCTTACAAATTAAAAAAAGATATTATTTGAATTCATCTGCATATGTATTTGAATCTGTTAAAACAAACTAAACAGCCCTTAACTTTTCTGAGAGATTCTTTTTTTTTTTTTTTAAAGACTTTATTTATTTATTTGACAGAGAGAGATCACAAGTAGGCAGAAAGGCAGGCAGAGAGAGAGAGGAGGAAGCGGGCTCCCTACTGAGCAGAGAGCCCGATGCGGGACTCAATCCCAGGACCCTGAGATTATGACCTGAGCCAAAGGCAGCGGCTTAACCCACTGAGCCACCCAGGGGCCCTTTCTGAGAGATTCTTAATTGGGCTTTTCTGGGTAACTTTTCTGAGAGATTCTTAATTGGACTTTTCTTAGCCATTCACTTTTTTTTTTTTTTAAGATTTTATTTATTTATTTGACAGACAGAGATCACAAGTAGGCAGAGAGGCAGGCAGAGAGAGAGGGGGAAGCAGGCTCCCCGCTGAGCAGAGAGCCCTATGTGGGGCTCGATCCCAGGACCCTGAGATCATGACCTGAGCCGAAGGCAGAGGCTTTAACCCACTGGGCCACCCAGGTGCCCCTAGCCATTCACTTTTCATCTTTTATAATTTGACTGGAGAACCACTTTCATATCTGGGCTAAAGGAACTTTGTATTGACTTATTTAATTTTTGCTCCATAACATTGAACATTTATCCAAAGAAAAATGGGTCATGAGCAAGCTTATTTCCACTCATGCCCTGATTTCTCAGCCAGAGAAGTGATGTGCCTGCATTTTCAGGCCTGGGCAGAGAACTGGCTGATCAGAGGTCTTCTCATCTCTGCCTGGCCGCATGGGTCTCATACTTCTGACCAGCAGCTTTCTAAAGGGGCTCTGGGACAACGGCTGATGTAGTGTGGCTCTAAAGCCTCATTATTACTTAGGAAAAGAAATGGAGCTTATTCTACTATTTATACTTTTATGGAAAAATTTCATACTACTTTCTGATTACAATCAAAATACTTGTAAACTTAAAATAATTTAGAAGAAAATTTTAATAAGAATAAAGCTTTGGGACACCTGGGTGGCTCAGTTGGTTAAGCGGCTGCCTTCCGCTCAGGTCATGATCCCAGCGTCCTGGGAACGAGTCCCACATCGGGCTCCTTGCTCAGCAGGGAGCCTGCTTCTCCCTCTGCCTGCCATTCTGTCTGCCTGTGCTTGCTCTCTTTCCCTCTCTCTCTGACAAATAAATAAAATCTTAAAAAAAAAAAAAAAAGAATAAAGCTTTAATAAATAAAGCAGATGATAAAGGGGTGCCTGGGTGGGTCAGTCGGTTAAACGTCTGCCTTCGACTCAGGTCATGATCTCAGGGTCCTGGGATAGAGCCCTGCACTGGGTTCCCTGCTAGCGGGGAGCCTGTTTCTCCCTCTCCCTCTGCCATTCCCCTTGCTTGTGCTCTCAATCTCTATTTCAAAAAAATAAATAAATAAAATCTAAAAAAAAAAAAAAAAGAGAGCAGATAAAAATACTTAATAAATATTAAATATCACTTATATTATATAATATATCATCTTATAAATTATCTAAGATATGCTCTTGTTCTACTGACTTTGTTCAGGGACTAATATACTGCCTGGCAGTGTTTACTAAACTACTGCATTGACTGTATTACTGAGTAAATATGTATACATAGAATATACATGTATATTATACATGTAAATATGTATACATAGAATATACATGTATATGTATATATACATGGGATGACAATACACATCAAATTATTTTATTAAGGAGCATATATTATCATGAATAACATTTATAACTTACTTTCACCCAATCCATCTACCAGATTTTCAACCCGTAAAATACTGGAACAATAAACCAAGATATAATTGTAACACGGTTACAATTTTAAAATCACAACATATAAATACTGTTGTCTAAACTGCATTTCCAAGATAAGGTAAGCTCAGAAAAAGCTAGATAGTGAAATAGAGTCCAATGACCAATGTTAGTGGTGAATTTAATGTTCTGCAAATCCAGCATCCTGGCTCAGTGAGGAAAATGAATGGCCTAACATCACTTATCAATGTTGAGCTTCACAGTTCTCAAAGTATTCACATTGAGACTACCTCACCTGAATGTCACAGCACAGTGAGCTCACTATGAACGAGTATGTGAAAGCATTTTACTGCCAAGGAAATGGAGAATAAGACATTGCCCAATGGACTCATGGACCCACGCCTAGCACAAAGACCAAAATCACAGAAGATCCTACACCCCAGTGGAAGGAAGCATCGAACAAAGCAAGAAAAATACTGAGGCGACCTACTACACAGAACTCCAGGAAATGAAATATTGAGTATTAATTTGTGGGAGGTAAGAGTGGCGATGAGTGTTATAAGCAGATATCACACATTCTAGCCAGGGAGGCCAGGCAGGGAAACAGGGTCAAGTTCTGAAAGAGAGCACACCCAGGACGGATTCAGCCTACTTGTGATTGTTATGCTTTCTGGGGAGGTGTAGCTGTCCGGCATATTTACTGTAAAAATTTTTCTCTTCAAGAAATGGAACTTCTGATTCTAGAAGAGTGTACACCCTGGGCCTGTATGCCTCTGAGAAACTCTGTATTTAAAGCACTGGTTATGGCTACCCATTTATATTTATAATCACATCATTAGCATTCTTAAAATGTACATGTCAGGGGCGCCTGAGTGGCTCAGTGGGTTAAAGCCTCTGCCTTCGGCTCAGGTCATGATCCCAAGGTCCTCAGATGGAGCCCCACATCAGGCTCTCTGCTCGGCAGGGAGCCTGCTTCCTCCTCTCACTCTGCCTGCCTCTCTGCCTACTTGTGATCTCTGTCTGTCAAATAAATAAATAAAATCTTAAAAAAAAAAATGTATATGTCAACCAATTCATACTATTCTAACTTAAAATGTCCCAAAGTAGAAGGTACTGTTATCACATTACCTTATTTTAGAAGAAAAAAAAAGATGTTCAAAATTGGCTTCCTTTTATTTTTCATTAAACATATCTTTAAAGGCCTAAGGATTTTCTTTATTTCTTGAAAAGTCTATTTGGCAAGATTCATCCTGTTTACCCATCACACATTTTTCCAAACCTGGAGCAGATCCATTGGTGTTATGCCAGAGAGCAGCACAGGACAAAACATCAGATATGTCTGTCTCTATAAGAGAATACTCAAAAAACCTCCCTAGACATGAAGTGTGGAAGCTGCGTGAAATTACCTGGAATATTTGCCTTTAAAACCTAAGAGACGGGGTGCCTGGGTGGCTCAGTGGGTTAAGCCTCTGCCTTCGGCTCAGGTCATGATCTCAGGGTCCTAGGATCGTGCCCCACATCAGGAATCTCTGCACAGCGGGGGGTCTGCTTCCCCCCTCCCCACTGCCTGCTTCTCTGCCTACTCATGATCTCTCTCTCTCTCTCTCTCTCTCTCTCTCTCTGTGTTAAATAAATAAATAAAATCTATAAAAAAAAAAAAGTTTAAAACCTGAGAGACAAGCTACATTGCACCTATCTTCATTCTAGCCAACAGGTTATGCATGAGTCCTACCCACCACATAGGTTCTAGAAACCTATGCTTCCTAAGACTTTAAATTTTTTCTTTTAGCTTTAAATGCCCTGCGCCATATCTTTAGGAATACTGGGCTTATAAATCTGTATTTTCTTACAAGAGAAAAAATATCCAGAAGAAAAGCAAGATAGATGGGTGTGTCTATGTAGGGAACGGGACACATACCTAGTAAAAGATCATTTGTCCAGGAGTATAAATAGAGAAAGTATTTATAACCAAATGTTCTAAGTAATTATTTTTAATGATGCCATATTGAAAAGGAAACTATCGCAGCAACTGTGGTATATGACGACAAGTATGATGTACCAGGCCTTCAATAATTGAAGGCAATCTCATGAGCTTCCCTACAGAGCTGACAGACATGGTGATGGTGTCTGAATTAGCATCTGGCAGCTGCCATATGTGCTGGGGTCCACGCTGTCCCTGCTTATATGGATGTAGACTATCCAGTATGACCTAATCCTAACCAATTTAAAACTTCAAAGATGCTATCTCCAAATAAGGTCACATTCTGAGATAATGCGGGATTCAAAATTCAACACATATCTTTTGGGCAAACATAAGTCAACTTGCAAGTGTCCCACGCAGGAATTTAAGAAGCAGTCTCACAGGTAATGCAGAAATTAGGATTGTTCCTCACATTAATGCTTTGCATAACTTGGTAATTGACAGCTGCTAAAATCGTTAAGCAGCTATTGTAGAATATATATAAGAAATACCCCTTTCTTTTTGTTTTTTTTTAATATTTTTTATTTATTTATTTGACAGAGAGAGAGACCACAAGTAGACAGAGAGGCAGGCAGAGAAAGAGAGAGAGAGAGGGAAGCAGGCTCCCTGCTGATCAGAGAGCCCGACGCGGGACTCAATTCCAGGACCCTGAGATCATGACCTGAGCGGAAGGCAGCGGCTTAACCCACTGAGCCACCCAGGCACCCCTAAATATCCCATTTCTTAATGCATTTAAAGAAAAGAGTACACCTAGAATATGAATAAGCAAGACCAAGTGTGTCTTTCCTTTTTATTCCCCAAATTTTATCTAAAGTAATTAGCTTATATATAGTATAATACTGGTTTAAGGACTAGAATTTAGTGATTCCTCCCTTACATCTAACACCCAGTGCTCATCATAACAAGTGTCTCCTTAATGCCCATCACCCATTTAGCCCAGTCCCCACCTACCTCCCTCCACCAACCCTGTATGCTATCATTAAAAACGTTTTATAGTTTGTTTCCCTCTCTTTTTTTCCTTCCCATATGATCATCTCTTTCCTTCCTTCATTCTACATATGAGTGAAATCATATGGTATTTGTGTTTATCTGACTGACTTATTTCACTTAGCATGATACACTCTAGCTCTGCCCACATCATTGCAAATGGCAAGATTTCATTCTTGTTGATGGCTGAATAATATTCCATTGTGTATATATACACCACATCTTCTTTATCCATTTGTCAGTCAAAGGACAGTTGGGCTGCTTCCATAGTTTAGCTACTGTTGATAATGTGGACCAAGAGTTTCGTGATCACTGTGCTTTTTTGAGAATAGATCTATAATCCAGACATATGTTTAGAAGTTTATATATACTCAAATATTCCTACCATCTATCACATTATACAATAATAGTAAACAATCTAAATTTCCTAATGATGTCACCATATACTGGATTACACGCAAAGACCTACTGCTGAAATTGCCTGAGCACAGGGTATCCACACAGTTTGTTATCTGAACCTGGATATTTTTGAGAGTGAAAGGGCGTTGTTAGTAATCAGGCAGGACAATAGGCAGAAACCAAAACGGTCCAAATAGAACCCAATATGACAGCAAACAAACGGAAGAGTTGAGCTAAAATAAAATGAGGTAAGGTCAGAATAGATTTTGCCACGTTTCTGTAGTACAGAAAACGAAAGGCAGTGATTGTTTTGCTCATGTATGAATAACAAGTACCCCAAAAAAGGAGAAAAATATGTAGAAATGCCCCAGATTTTCCATACAGTAAGAGCTCAGGTTTTTTTTTTTTTTAAGATTTTATTTATTTAGAGAGAGAGAGAGAGAGAGAGCACGAGCGAGGAGAGGAGCAGAGGGGGAGGGAGGGAGGGGGAGAAGCCGACTCCACACTGAGCATGATGCCGGACATGGCGCTCCATCTCACAACCCTGATAACATGACCTGAGCCAAAACCGAGAGTCAGACACTCAACCGACTGGGCCATCCAGTTGCCCCAGTATATTTCTACTTTTGTTAATAAAACGATATGTACAAAAAAGGTATCATAGAGAGCACAATATAAAAAGGAGACACTAATCATATAAAAGTGGGTTTTTCTGGCCTCTCCTAAGTCAATCAGTAGAATGGATCCAAAATACTTCGAGCCCCACTTAAGCCAATCAACTGAAGAGGTAAAATATTGTATTATTTCTTTGAAGCCAGAAGAAAAAGAAGCAGAGAAATTACTTTTTGATCAAATAAAGGAAAAAGATTGCCGTGGACCATTCTGAGTTTTCATTTTCCCTCATGTAATAGCATTCGCGCCTAACCAATGTAGACAGCACTCACTGGGATTACGGTGTCAATGCTACACCACTTTGTGTTGTCATTCTTGTAAGCGCACTGTCCTCAAAGAGAATAAGCCAGCATGTAGCTGTTCTCCATTTACAGAAAGTCGATGAGCAGAAACACCTGGTATTCTTTTCATGCTCATCAAGATATTTTTGGTATATGATCAGCTCAGGCAAGCCCTATAAAATTTCAGAGCTACCCATAAGATAGAACACTACACAATACACCTTAGTAGTACAATGAGCTCACCCCAGTAGTGTTCTTTTTTGTTTTGGGGTCTCTGTTAATTGTTTCCCTCTGAAAAAATGAAGTACTTTTAGAGAAGAAAACCTTCATTAGTTTTCTATGTAGCTTTCCCAGGTGAAACAAACACCCCTAGCAAGAATATGTGTGTCCATGTTAATTACAGTTTGCCCACAGGCCACCCTGGCAAGTGTCCAGCATTTCTCCTATCTACAAAGCATTTTATGCAGTGTGCACAAGGACAGGATGGATTGTCTCATTTCCGCTCCAGACCCAGCAGGAAAGAGCAGACACCAGGACGCTTCTGTTAAGGACATGTTTCACTGCAAAATTTTCCTTCAGGAAATTCACAGATCTCCAGGAACAGCGGAATTGTACCCCTGTACATCTGACTATATGTTAAATAATTACAATTCCTGCTTCACAAAGCACTAAATTTAACAGCTTAATTTGGAAAATATTTTGAACTAGCCAATTTACCTTTTTTAATAGCATACTTATTATCAGGGATTAATGAATAAAACTCACTGATGTGACAAAATGTTACTGAAATGGAAACACCACATAAGTATTATGAAAGTGAGCCAGAAATAGACAGCACTGGCAACAGGAACACATATCATGGGCCAATTCATTGTGCAGATTTCACTTAGATCACTGGCTCTTAACCAGGGGTGATTTCGTACCTCAGGAGACATCGCACAATGCCTGAAGATTTTTTTTTTTTAAGATTTTATTTATTTATTTATTTATTTGACAGAGAGAGAGAGAGACAGAGACAGAGATCACAAGCAGGCAGAGAGGCAGGCAGAGGCAGAGAGAAGCAGGCTCCGCACTGAGGAGAGAGCCCAATGCAGGGCTCGATCCCATGATCCTGAGATCATAACCAGAGCTAAAGGCAGCGGCTCAACCCACTGAGCCACCCAGGCACCCCAACCTGAAGAAATTTTTTACTATCATGACTTGGGGTTGGGTTGCTTGGGCTTCTAAGAGATAGAAACCAAGGTACGCTACAAAATATCCTACAAAGCACAGGACAAGCCTTTATTACAAAAAATGCTCTGTCAGAGAATGACAAATACCATCTGATTTCTCTCATACATGGAATTTAAGAAACAAAACAGATGAATGTAGATGAAGGGAAGGAAAAGTAAAATAAGATAAAAACAGAGAGGTGGCAAAGCGTAAAAGACTCTTAACTTTAAGAAACAGAGAGTGGCATAAGGGGATGGGGTAATTGGGTAAGGAGGAGTAGGGAGGGCACCTGATATAATGAGAATTGTGTGTTAGATGCAACTGATAAATTCTATCTCTGAAACTAATAATATCCTATACATTAACGAAAGTGAATTTAAATTAAAAATTAAAAAAAAAAATAAACGAACAAACAAAAAATGGTCTGGTCCAAAATGTCAATAATGCCAAGCTAGAGAAACCCATCCTGAAATTATGCAGCAAAATTAGCAGCTTGGTATAAATTCCACTTGGTATGGGGTGCCTAGGTGGCTCAGTGGGTTAAAGCCTCTGCCTTCGGCTCAGGACATGATCTCAGGGTCCTGGGATCAAGCACCGCATCAGGCTCTCTGCTCAGCAGGGAGCCTACATCCCCCCCCCCTTTCTCTCTGCGGGCCTCTCTGCCTACTTGTGATCTCTGTCTGTTAAAAAAATAAATAAAATCTTTAAAAAAAAAAATTCCACATGGTAACATCATCTTTCCTAGGTGCATTTTAATAAACCTTAATAGTTATTTTCAGTCAAATTTCTCTAATATCACTCAAACTTGTCAAAATTATACATTGTTACCAAACACTATACATTATGAAATATAAACAAATATCATAAAATTAAACTAAAATAGTTTAGCCTTTATCCCGCTATATCTGATCTGGGAAAAGACCAAAACTGGTAACAAATATACATGAGTCAAAACTGAATTGCATATAATTTTAATTAAAGATCCCAAAAACCTCTTTCTAGTTTTTATCCTATTACCAATTTCTGATTTTTTTTCTTTACAAGATAAAACATCACTTTTTTTTTTTTTTTTTAATTTTTTATTTTTTATAAACATATATTTTTATCCCCAGGGGTACAGGTCTGTGAATCACCAGGTTTACACACTTCACAGCACTCACCAAATCACATACCCTCCCCAATTTTAACCTACCACATCTTGGAAGCCAGAAACAGAACCACTCTCATTGTCAGATAAAAGCATGAGACAAGTATTTAGAAAGGTACCTAACTGTGTATAAAGAAGAAACCCAGTTCTGCCTCTTAAAAAATGCTAGACTATCTTCTTTGTAAAACACTACAAGGAATAATTGCTTTAAGAGTTTTGAAATCCTTGTTTCCTTATTCTAAACAACAATTTTGCAGAGCACTTGCCTTTGATAAATTTGTATTATGTTTTATGTGGAGTCAATTTTCAACCTTCAATTCAGAATGACACAAGATAGAAAAATCAGAGCACAAAAAGAAATCAAATCACACTTTCCTCTCATGTTGGTTATATCATGTAGTTCTTTAAGTATGTAACTCAATTATTCTCTACAATTCTTTAAGTGCACGTCCTTGAAAACATCTTTGTCCCTCTTATCCTAATGGTCTGCCCTTCTTAATCTCCTACACTGGCATTCTACTACCTCTAATTTTATAAAAGAGCACTCCGGTTCAACTGTTATAAAATACCACACAAACCCACAGTAGTTCTTTACTGGCCATGCTTGGTTCTATTACCTCTCTATCTGTGCCACTGATAGCTACCAAAAATGTTGACTTTCTTTACAATAATATCTGATATTTAAGGAATGGAATCTGAAGTTAGACAGAAAACCCTAAGACTGAATAGTAGCAGTTACAAGACCGAAGAGAACGACAGAAATACAAAAATATCTCCTCTTTAAAAATAAGGTCTGCCCTGATATGGTCTATGCATCAGAGATTCATCTGTGCTCAGCTCTCCTTCAAATGCTGTCTCTAGAAAGGTTCTGTTTACTCAGTGGGTTGGGAAATAAGAGTTCCTCTTGGGTTTGTTTGGTTGGTTATTGTTTGAAGAGAGTGGGAGGTTCTCCAATTATGGAACATAAAAGCAGGAATTTGATGAACCAAGGAAGAGCCTGTGGGCACTCGATCCATGAGGAAAAGAGTCAATATTGTGGCAGAAGTATAGGGAAAGAAAGGCAAATGGACACAAAACTACATTTAACCCAGTTGGTGACTGCCTCCTACACTACTGAATGTAATGACCATGTCACTACCACGGGGCTCACCAGGCAGCAGGTCTAGCTCAAAATTAATCAAATCAGGTATGAATAAATATGCCTTAATTGAAATCTAATTAAAGATGGTCAGGGAGCGCCTGGGTGGCTCAGTGGCTTAAAGCCTCTGCCTTCGGCTCAGGTCATGGTCCCAGAGTCCTGGGATCAAGACCAGCATGGAGACCTGCATCAGGCTGTCTGCTCAGCAGGGAGCCTGATTCCCTCCCCCACCCCGCCCTGCCTGCGGCTGCCTCTCTGCTTGTGATCTCTGTCTGTCAAATAAATAAATAAAATCTTTTAAAAATAAATAAATAAATAAAGATGGTCGGGAAAGAGGACAAATGACCCAAAGACTTTCATTTCTCAGAACCATCAAATGTCAGTAGAATAATCTCATAGATAATTTGGAGAAAACACTTTGGCCTCATAAAAATTACATGAAGCAACAAAGGTTTTTGTGCCTCATCTATATATAACCCTTAAACCTGTTTTCTCTCCCTGTTGCTCTATGTAGTTGTAAGAAAAAGGCCTCACCAAACCCTAACCAAACCTGCTCACAAAGAGGATAATACTTTATTTTTTTATTATTTTTTTTAAGATTTTATTTATTCATTACAGAGAGAGAGAGAGAGAAAGCACAATCAGGGGTAGGGGCAGAGGAAGAGAGAGTGAATTTCAAGCAGACTCCCCACTGAAGGTGGAACCTGACACAGGGCTCGATCCCAGGGACCCCGGGATCATGACCTGAGCTCAAGGCAGATGTGTAACTGACTGAGCCACCCAGCACCCCAATAATACTTTATTTTTAGATGTAAAATTTATAAGACAATGACATCTGGTTCTAAATTCTCACCCACATTTCTGGCCAAATTGCAAATGCACGAAATTAAATTGAAACAGTCATAAATGAGGATCATCTTGCCAAGATGTTTTAAATGATGTGCACGTAAGATTAATAACAGCTACTAATTTATTGTAATAATTAACTGTAATGGCTACCAAGGTGATGGACAATTTCTATCAGTAAAATTTCAGCAGATTTCTCAAATCATGGTCTTTCTGATGCTCTAAGTTATCATTCTCTTTCTTAAAGGCAATACTCAAACTACATAGAAATAGCCATGATTTCTAGTATGTAAGACCCATGAAATTATGTTATAACGGAATTTATCAATAAGGTATTTTTTTGTGAGCTTATTCTGAAAATCACTTAGAAGTGCGAGCTGCTATGGGAGGGTTAGCAGGAGTTTGTTTAGCAATGTCAATATGGCCATTGTTCTTGGCTTCACATCCTACGTAATAGCTGGGAAATGCAGCACCTTTATCAAGAGTTGTTAAATTCAATTAGTTTTAAGTGACAGACTGAAGAATTGAGTAAGGACACTTCAAGGGATTCTTAAAATACATAAATTCCAGGGCTTTTTAGAAAACTAGTTTATCTCAATAATTGGGAAAAACTCTGAAAGTCCTTGAGACAAGCGTTCAGGAATAAATGTACAGTAATAGATGTAACTCAGAAGAGACTGCATAGAATGGCATAAGATAAAGAACAGATCATCTTGTTTTACCAGTCTATGGCTAGAACTTCGTATGTTTTGGTTTTGTTAGATAAAAATCCTACAATTTGAGAACATCTTTAGCAAAGGTTGTCAGAAAAATCTCTAGCTGAAGCGGGAGAAAATAACCAAAACTTGATCAAAAATCAACAATTTCTTTACACACATTATAATTTCAATGTACACAAGTTGCCTAAGGAGAAATCGGGGTCTAAAAAATGAAAAGATTCTGCAATTCTTACTACCTACTAAGTGAACATTTGAGCCATTCTTTGAAAACTTTTAATTGCCTTTAAGAGAATCATATTGTTTGAAACAGATGTTTTTCAATACAGTGAGAATGTTTATACTTTTCTATTTTGGCAGACACTCTGAGATATGAGGTATCTATGGAGATTTTTTTATACACCCTCAGCCTCATAAGCCAAATACACTTTATACAAATTTCTTTAAGGGGGGGCGGTGGTTGCGGGGAATCAACCTGTCTCAGGTATGTATTAAAATGTTTTCATCTTGATTCTGGGACATAAGATATTTGTGGAGTAACAATATTGGATCCATCTGTTTCTTGAATATATCCAAGAATTCATCAAAAAGGATTAGCTACCTTCCTATTAGCTCTGATTTACAGAACTAAATCATATAAATATGCAGTCTTCCCCTTTATTGCAATAACAAAATATCTGCTCTGCCAAAGCCAGTGTTTTGGCTCATTCAAATAGTAAATGTTCTAAGGAGAATACACAAAAAGTCAAATTTGCTTGCAAGTGACATAAAATTCTAAGAAACTATATACCATGTAGCAATCTGAAACAGGCAACCTTTTAAACTATTTTGAGGAAAAAGTCCATAGCTTTCCAATAGCCAAAATAAAAAAGTAGGTTATGTCACTTTAAAAAATGATTTAACATTAAAATCTATTTTTTAAACGTCATTGTTAAATTGAAAACAGCCATTTAGTTACCTTAAACTCCAAACCAATTAAATCAGTGATACTCAAATTGCACTCTGCAGATATGGCTCAAGGAAAACTACAGAAATGGAGAATGTTTGGACATGTTTGTAATAGTTTAAAAAAGTAATGTCATGACTATTTAACCTAAAAACAGAGCCATATCTTTTTAAATTGCATTTTCCCACTGATTTTCACTATATTTTACAAAAACCAACAGCTGCAATGGATACAAAATTTACACACACACACCCCCGAAAAAAAAAAAGAATCAACTCTATTCCTTTAGCAGAGTTAGTGTGAAAAGCACTGCATTAGACAATTACTCTGGCCGGAATCCCCTGGTGTTAGCAAATTAATTAGTGCTAGATGTATAACAAGAGAAATCCTGAACAAATCAGGCAATCAGCAGTACCTCCCAAATGAAATGAGCAAGGGAGTACTGCATGCAGGATAGTAGGCCCCCCTTTTAAAGGTAAACTTACTGAGTACCCAGTACTCAGGTATTGTGAAGAAGCATTTTATGATCATCTTCCTCTGCTTCCTGAAAAGCAGAAGTCATAGCTATATCTATTCACTGAATAGGAGAAATTATACATGGATGCTTTCAGTTACGTATAAACATCTCAGTTACGTATAAAGCATTAATACTTTATGATTAGGGCATTAGTTAGAAACATTCCCATTCCATATCGAGATGTATTTTAAAAAAATGTTGATTAGGATTTGAGAAAATCACCTAAGTTTATACAAGCAGGGAAATGCAAATAATTTCAGGAGACCTAAGATTTCGTGAAGTATAAACCTTAACTCGGAAGTAACTTAATCCTTTATATTTCAAAAGAACTGCCTTACAATTTTCCACACACTTATTGACAGTAATTGTGTAAACTGGCTTTAAAATGGCATAGAGAATTCTTTGTTTTGCAGAGGGTGAAAAGTTCATCTAAACACTAGTAATGAGTTGTTAATGGGCTACTGTAATTCACTTTCCTTACAGGATGGATCAGAACCAATGCAAAAAGCACAGTTTGCCTGGAGGCAGGATGATAGTTCATCTATTTCCAAGCATTTCCAAAGTTTTGTGAACATCTAAAGTGGGAAAGAAACGAGTATCCTATTTTCTAATTTTGGGTGTTTTTATGATTGTCTTATAGTAAAACCTATGAAAGGAAGGATTCTAAGTTGGTTGCCATGTATCTTCTACTCTCCTACAGAGGGGATCGGACATGTGATCATGAAGGGACATGGCTCCCATGGAGAGGCTGTTATGTGGCAAAGGTGAAGGGAGTCTGTAGATACAAGTAAGATCTCAAACTGCTTGATTCCTAGTTAATCAAAAGAGATTATCTTGGGCATTCTATTTATTATTTTTTTTAAGATTTTCTATTTATTTATTTGAGAGACAGAGAATGAGCAGGGTGGAGGGGCATAGGAAGAGAGAGACACACACGGACTCCACGCTGAGCAGGGAGCCCGACACAGGGCTCCTTCCCAGGACCTGGAGATCATGACCTGAGCTGAAGGCAGATGCTCAACTGACTGAGCCACCCAGGCACCCCTCGGGCATTCTATTTAATCAGTTGAAAGTTGTTAAGAGAGACTGGGCCCCTCCTCCTGAACAGAGAGATTTTCCTGCTGGCCTTGAAGAAGTGAACCACTCCGTGAGAGGAAAAGAAGTGGCATCTAGGAGCTGAGAACAAATGGAAGCAGGGAGGAGGTACTCCTACAACCACGAAGATGTGTGAACAACCACATAAGCTTAAAAGAGGAAAAGAGAGTAACCCAAGAAGGGAGAGCAGGCCAGTCAACACCCATCGCAGCCTTGTGAGGCCCCGAGCAAAAGATCTAGATAAGCCATGGCTAGACTCCTCATCGAGAAAATGGTGAGAAAATGCACACTGTGTGAAAGCACTAAGTTTGTGGTAATATACTACACAGTATGAAAAACACCAAATCGAAATAAATAAATGAATCTAGACAAGGGATTCATATCTATCCATCTTCATGTAAAATGCCTTTATGAAGATGCTGTCTGGTTTGCTTTCACTTAAATCGGTGGTCAGTGCTCAATCCCTTTTATGGAATTTGATTCAAATCTTCCTGGCATACATGTTGAGAATTTAACAGGTTTCCTGACTTCTCTCATTTAATCACTAGGAGGAAAGTGAGTCAACTGGGCATGCACACACACACACCCCCCTCAGAACTTTAAGATACATGATGAGCTTAAATACAAATTTTTCTTGAAAAATTAGAATTTATATTTTTCACAGTATAATATAATTGATTTATACTTTTTGTTTTTTTTTTTTTTAAACACTTCATGATAGGGGCATCTGGGTGGCTTGGATGCTTGGGCAGCCGACTCTGCTTCAGCTGGGCTGGTGGTCTCGGGGTCCTGGAGTCAAGCTCCGTGTCAGGCTCTGCACTTGGTGGAAGGGCCTGCTTGGGAGTCTCTCTCTCCCCCTCTGACTATCTCCCTCTGCCCATCCCCCACTCCAAGCAAGTGCATTCTCTCTCTTTCTCTCTCTCTCCCCCGTCTCTAAAATAAATGAATCTAAAAAAATTCATATTAATTTATCCCTCAAGGTAAAATATATTTATCACTAGTCTTACAAGGGGGAGAGGGGCACCATTCTATGTTATACATAGTATCACAATTGTTCCTGATATGGTTTTAGAGTTACCAGCTTCAGGTAGAAACTGGTTATTACTATCTACTATTACTGGAAATATAGCATCAAGAGAGAACATCTATAGGACCTCTTTCGCAGAACAATTTCATCAGGTAGACAATGAACCACCAACGCTGTTCTTCTGTACACAAGAAGGCTACATCACTAACTTCATTACATTTTTCTTAATATGCCCCTCAACCAGATACAGAAAGAAGCCTGGTACCATACTATGCTTTAGTGCAATTTAGGGGTAGCACACAGTATTAGAAAGCACAGAAAACATCAAACTTCAGAAAGATCAGAAGAGAGAAAACTGAAATACGGGGGAGGGAGGTGGGATCTTTTCCAAAACATACCCACAGGCACTGGAGTACTTGAGTACCTAGGAAGATCTAGTTTCTGTTCAACAGACACACTATAATACCAAGTTGTTAGGAAATAGTCGGGTGCTGAGCAATTAGCTGTCAGAAAGTCCTAAAGCCAGGAATTCTTCCTCAGGTCCCACATTATTAGTGGGAACCTAAGTCACCTGACTCCACAAAAGTCTCTTGCTTCTAATGAAATTATATTCATTCGGTGCTTTCTATGTGCCTTCGCTTTACATGAATTAACATTCTTCATTCTCCAAACCTTGAGGAGGTTTTACCAACCATTCAAGTTACCCAGTTAATAACTGGACAGCTAAGCTCTGAATCCAGACTTTCAATCAACTTGGCAAGTTCCATGAGAGAATTAAGCCGTAATGTTCCAAAGCAACCATCCATTTAAGAAGTAACTTCTCGAGGTACCTGGATGGCTCAGTGGGTTAAGCCTCTGCCTTCAGCTCAGGTCATGGTCTCAGGATCCTGGGATTGAGCCCCATGTAGGGCTCCCTGCTTAGCGGGGAGCCTGTTTCCCCCTCTCTCTCTGCCTACTTGTGATCTCTTTCTCTGTGCCAAATAAATAAATAAACAAATAAAATCTTAAAAAAAAAAAAAAAGTTACTTCTCTGTGCTTCGAGAATAGTACCAGTTATGAACCACTTCTGAGAGAACTGAGAAATAGTCTCTCAAATCACTGTCGGGGGTTTCTGCTGTTCCGATGAAGAAGCCTGGTTAGAAAGGCTGAACCACACCACAGATGAGCACTTTTTGAAATGTAAGAACATTGTAGTCAGGGCCAAGAATGAAGCTTTAATGATACTTAGCATGAATCCAACATCCAAATTCATTTAAAATACAAGAGACCTACATGTCTTGGGAGGAACCTGTTTTAACGTGGTAAGCTGAGAGGCTCTGGTCCCGACAGGCAGCTGACGCAGCTCATCACCTCTGCCAGTGAGGTACAACCCAAAGTCAGGTGACCACCACCACACAAAGCATGAGGAACCATAAGCCCAGCCTCAGGACACTGAACAAAGTTCTGGGTTAGGTTTAACATAGTCCTCCCATTCCCACGCCCATTTCAGCGAAGGCTTTCTCCCAATGCTCTGATCTATTCAACATGAACAGAGTAAGAGATTATTTAGAAAAATCAATTAATTCCTAATAATGTCCACAGTCTGCCCTAGGAGTGGATTAAAACTGGGAGGAAAAACCTTCAGTTCTACGGGTCTCAAAGCAAATGGGATGAAAGAAACTAACAGTTTCCACCCTTCACTCCGTAAATTCAGGGGGAAATATACACACACCAGACTTGATGGCTTCTCATCTAAGCCTCAGAATTTCCCTAAGAGGTATAGAATATGATTCCCCTTTTACAGAGCACGAAACTGCAACTCAGGTGAACTTCCCATGATTACACAGACTGTATCAGAGGCAGGCTTTAACCTTCATGCTACCGGACTCAAAACTCTGTTTCTTTCAACCATATCAAAGTGCCTAATTTGAGTCCCTGAGACTTTCAGAAGACAGACTAGTCTGGTTCTGGCTTTGCTCAAGTGTCTATCAACATGCTTCCGAGCAACTTTCAGGGGCAAGTGCAACAATATGGAATCACCGTGGGGTTTGAAAGATGTGAAAGAGTGGGATCCACGGGACTCAAAGCTGACCAAAAATTAAAATTGTAATCAGCAAGCATACATCCTATCCCAACCGTTTTGATGCTTCAATTAGTCCTAATGAAATTTGCAATCCTTCATATCTATGACAGCACTTCTGGGTATTAGGAAGCACTTTCAGCTTTTATGTCTTCTAAATATATATTCTACACTAGCTTTTATGTCTTCTAAATATATATTCTACATCCAGGTAACACATCTGAATCTAATAAAGTACACTTTACTAAAGTTCTATTATTTTCATTTTATATAAATTATGTTTCTATTATATACAATATTTACATACAGTATGTTTACATTTGTACATATGTTTAATATATAATATATATCATTCTAATATATTGTTATATATGTAATAAATATAAATATGGTGTATATATATGGAATATATTTATATATACCATATTTATATGCAACATATAAATATGATTCCTTGCAATTATTTAGGGTGGGGATGCAGATGAAACAGAAAAAAGAAAGAAAAAAACAGATTCTGAGCAACTTGTTGATACCAGGTTTTAGATCCCGGTGCATATTATAAAAATGGAATTCCAAGGGCCAATCTACTTCACTTGTAGAAAAACCCAGAAAGGGTGGGACCAAATCCAAGGCTTGAAATCCTCAAACCACCCCTCTGTCATGGTCATTTACACCCAGGGACCCAGCTGGCTTTTAGACAACACACAGACAGGTTGTGTCACATCTGATAATTTAAGGAGACGAATGACCTCATCTAATTAACAAACATGGTTTGCTCTGTGATGAGTTACCATTCCCCCATGTTTATTTATTACCGTAGAGTATTAATATAAATTTTAAACAATTACTCACCAGCAGACCTTAACACCATGCACCAGTCCCCTGGGAACTGAGCTCCCCATGTGCAATAAAATTTCCCTCATGAAAATTAATCCTGATTTCTACATGTATATTGACAGAAAAATCAGGTGTTTGGAGAGACACCCAAGCATTCTGCATGTCTAATTGAGAGCAGTATGTCCACCATCCATTGTGCCTATTCTCCTGAGGCTTCACATGGCCCATTTGTTCGTCTCTCCTAACATTTCTGCGAATGTAAATTTAAGTCAATTCTAATATAATGTCAAGACAATGAAGGGTTCGGTATTTTTAAGACGACAAACATCATAAGAATCTTGCACATCCCTTTTCGTGGCAAATGTCAAGATGACTGCCATAAAAATGCCGGTCCTTGGCACTTGAGAACGAGTGGCTTCAATGGTATCCCCAAGTTGACTACTCATGGGTCATGTTATTAATGCACATTTTCATCTAAAACATCGCTCTCCTCCACAAATCAATTAGATGTGTGCAGTAGTAATTTTATTTAGGTGTTTTATTTCTACCAACAAAAGATGAGAGTCTGTGGCAAGCTGACCTCCATTTATACCGTAAAGGGAAGGGGTGGGCTTAAATGAGTGTAACTAATCATGCTGGATGAGTCAAAAGAAAATTGGTCTTTTTCAGTAGGCTCTTGGCAGATTTTTACCAACTTCTGCGTTGGTTGCTAAAAATGCAACTGGCCTCAATTTTACTCCTCTGTGCTCACCCAATTTGTAGGGTTGTCTGAACTCATTTCTATAAACATCGTGGCCACATTGCTTTATTAACTTTCCAAGAGTCTGTCTCCAAGCTGAAAACTCACATCTGTGTTTGAAAATGAGAGGTTATCAGCAAAGGGACGGCTTTTTAAAAATAGATTCAACTTCCTGGGGCACAGTTCTCAGACAACAGGTGTTGGCTGAAACGTCAAGATAAAACACATCAATTCTTTTGTGGTTCTGCTGTCTTCATGGTCCCTTTTAGGACACGGGTTGTGTCCTGAACCCTGAGACGGAACACTTCGCTCTCACTAGTCCTTTCATTTCCGCTTTAGGATTAAAGACTACACAAGGCCTAGGAAAAGATATTTCTCAGGCCTGCTAAGTGTTCCTTTGCCCCTTCATTTCAGGCTTTTCTAATGGCCTGAGAGATATATTAGCCCAAGAATCTAGCTCACTAAACCTCAGTCATCAATTCATGATCTCTGGAAGACAGAAAACTCACCAAGTGATACAAATAATAAAGTCTGCCCGTTAAACAGTCCTGCAAATTTCCCCAAGCATCCTCTCCTCTGAGCCTTATAATGTAACACTGGGGTTCAAGATTAAGTTAATATTATCCTTGTTCTGCAGATGGAGATGTTGAAACTGAGAGTTGGTTCTGCTCCGCTTTACAATGACGCCTCTTTGCCCTCGACCCCACGGCTGGACTATGCAGCCAGGCTGGACTATGCAGCCAGGCTGAACTATGCAGCCATCCGCAACCGGAGCAGATGGGAGGGTGGAGGCCAGCACATGGAGCTCCGGCCGTAACAGGACAGCCAAGTTCAGCAGGTAGGGGTCGGATTCTGAACCAATCTGCTTGGAATCAAATTTTTAGGCCCTAAGAAAACCCTGAAAAGTTCTTCATATTCTAAAGTTACCTTTACTCATCTATAAAACAGGGAAGATAATAATACTTCTCTTAGGGGACCAGCTTGAGGGTTCAATGGCTTAGAAAACACACCATGTTAATTCCCAGCACTTGGCATACACCAGCAGCTGCAATTGATCAGAAAGCAAAATTATAATCCCTGGAAGAAGGCTGTTAGTAATTACTCATGTCTGCACAGGCTGCAGGAAGAGACATCAACATAGACTCAAGTACACTGTGAATACCTACAAGAGAGAAAATAAGAGTAAAGTCGCAAAAGGGAAATAAACAGTCCACTCCTCCTGTCTGACTCTACTCATCTCTTGTTACAAACCACAAGGGTGGTTTTTCCACACTGAGCTGGGACCAGTGAGATCAAAACTGATTCTTAGATCCACTGACATTTGCGATCCAAGCCATTCATTCAAGTCATCTCGGACACTCAGGGAACCGCTGTGACGGCAGCTGCGGTCATTTCCAGATCTTTGGGAGACCTGAAATGCCTTTTTAAGGAGCGACCAGGGTCAGGCTTTGCAGGAATATTCGGGGGCGGGGGAGGGGGGGGCTGGGTGGGAGCACTTACAGGGTGGGGCAGTAAACTACCCCAATCTGCCAAATAACAAATAAATTGTGTTACTGGCCAAAGAAAGAACTATTTGCTCTTTTTTTTCTTTTCTTTTCTTTTCACTGATATCTTGCAACATCTTCCTACAATAGGCATATGCATATATTAAAATCTGCAAAACTACACAGACCTTCATGGTAATCTGTCCCCAAAATAAGGTAAAGAAAAAAGAAAAAGAAAAAGAAAGGAACCAAATGTTGTTGTCCAAAGGGAATACAGTGGTAAAATAGAGTTTTGTTACTATCAAGTCAAGAAAGACGCTAGTTGGTATAACTCAAAATTTGAACATTGCTAATGTATATGTATTACATTTCTGAATCATGTCATTCCTTTTTGAGAATGGAATCTGTAATCTGGAGCATTCCTTCAAAAACATCTCCAGCAAATTAAAAGTGTGTCTATCCTGTTCTCCAACCATCTGCTTTAATTCTCAAGGCTGTTTCATATTTCAGAAGTTACTTTGTAAGACATTGTTTTTCCTCTTGATCCCTTCCTCACCTGCCTCGGTCAGAACATTCCCCCATCAATCACAGCCTCTCTCGGCTCTTTCATCTCTCCGTTTGGCGTTCTCCCTCTGATAAGCCCAAATCTCCCGTCTGGTAACACTTACCTAGTTGTCTCTACAACCTTGCCCACCCTCCACAAGCCTTTTTCTAAGAACCATCTCCTGCTCTATTCATGGTAATAGCAACTGGCCTGTTGCAATGTAGAGCCTCCCCGGGAGATGGTACCAACGTGTGCAGGAGTGACCCAAGAAGCCGAGGCAACCAGAGTCCTTTTTACAAACCCCATCTCCCAGTCACAACTGAACGGGCTATAGATGGCGATCCGGCCCATATTCAGAATATCGACATACCTTGTTTAGGAGGCTATGTTTTGGACTAGGACTCTAGTCTCAACCCGGTTCGAAATTTCAGTGGAGAAAATGTAAGCCCTCACTGCCATTCAGTAAACACCGGGAAGCAGAGAAAGCCGATTTGCAGGCACAGAGAAGAAGGAAGACTTAGGCAAAGAAAACCAGGGACGGGAATGAGAGATGATCCTGATGGCAGTCCCACCCCCTTCGGCAGTTGTTGGCACATGCTTGACCTTAACTCCCATCAGGGATCGTCCCTCCGGCCACGACCACTAAAAAATATTTCCCCTTTTAAGATAGTCCTATGGGTTTTTACTATGTACAATTCCAAATTGCCTGATAGAACTCTTTATCCTGTAAACAAAAGAATGCCAAATCCCTTAAACTTCCTTTCTGAACAAATTCATTGCAAAGTGCCTTTAAAGTATCTGCACTTGCTGTTACAATGCCACCGGCTACCAACTCCTCAAGGCACTGAAACCACTCTTCCTTCTTCAACAGTCTACTGGAACTGTTGCCTTATATTATCCAAGTCTTCTCCAAATACCTATTTCTAACGGCCTAACAGTCATCTACAGAGACCCTGCAAACTCAAGATGTCCATTAGTGAAACTACTAGTACTTCCACCATTCCTCCTGTGTTCTCTAGTCTACCAAGTTCACTGTAGCCTGGTTTACCTGATAGGGCTCTTAGAATCACCTCTGACTCATCTCTTCCTGATTCCTCAAATCCCATAACCAAGAGCACCTGAAATTTTACTTCTGCCTTATGTTTCCCATCTGCTCTGCTCTCCCCTCACCACTATTCTTTTTTGGACCTTAGGCATCTCTCGCTCTGGGAACGATGCAATGGTTTACTAATGGCTCCCCCTGTCTCCACTTCAATTATGGGCTCTCTTGAATCTATCATCTACATACTGTGATTCAACACGTATTACTTTTCCTTTTTTAATTTTAAAAAACCCTAGGATGAAGGCCAACATTGTTTGAGTATGCAGAGCTGGGCTACCATAAACGTCCACATTGTTGGGAACGCTGCCCATCCCCCACTTCGGGTCTTATAAAATTACAGCCCTGATGCAAACATTTTACAACCCAGACTCAAACCCAGCAACATCTCTTCCCATCTGGAAGCCCTATGCCTAATACAAAATAGATGGTTTTTCTTCAACATGCTATGTGCTTTTCCTTAGTCATGCTCTGACAGATCCCTGGCTCCTTTATAGCAGGTTTGGAGATGTAAATGTCTTCCTTGGGGACTCTCTTCCTCATTTTGGATATTCTGTATGTAGTTCAGTGCACTACATAATTTACACTGAATACCAATACCTGCGTTAATCATCAAATTACATGTGATGTTAAAAATACTTGAATCAGGAGACATTTAGAAAAAAGCGCCAAGTAAAACATAATGTGTACTATGTACTCAGAAGTCTGAAGCCTACCTACCTGGAAGGTATTTCATTCTAATTGTCATCTAATTGAAGAAATTTACTTCTGGAATTTCTTTTTTCATGATCAGCACTTAAGCTTTTAATAAAGTGTTATACTAATATCTCTTATCTAATTAACCATTATCCCAAGGTTTTCTTTAAAAAGAATTATGCTTAATTGCTTCTATATTTGAGATCTTGACAACTGTATGGTCTTTGATTTTTAAGGTGAATGCCCATATTATAAATATTTAGGTTTCTATAAATGAATATGTTCAGGAAACATAATTTCCAGGATAGCCACGCTCAGTTGGCAAGTGGCGGGGGGGGGGGGGGGGATTTTAAAATTACTAGTAGCCCCTTTAGCATCCTTAATGTAAATTCGCACCACGTGTAAATTGGAAAGCTCCTTTGTCTGCCCCTCGTACCCATGCATCATTTCTCATGGTATTTTCACCACAACAACTCTTGATCGCTTTTCTAAAACAGATTTCCTGAGTGTGCCTAAGCCCATTTATTTTACTGAGCCATTCTTCCTTTAACCCTCAAAATAAGACATCATTAATGTCTAAACGTCCCTTTCTATAGCCTGACAGTAGGCACCTTAGACAGAGAACAATTTTATTAGCTCTTTCTCTTCTTTCCCCTAATTATCTCCCAAAGTAGGTGGGAAAATGTCAAAAGAAACAACTGTCTAGACCGTTTGACAATTTTGGTAGAAGTGTTGATCATGTATTCCAGATTTATCTGTGCATCAAAATCCCTCAACAATTTCCCTATAGAGACAAATGTCCGAGGATAAAGAGAAAGGCCCCTGAAACTGTCAAAGAAGATTCAAACAAGAAGGTCCTGAGGTCTGGTCACAGGTCACTTGGTAGAAAACAAAGCAAAAACTCCCCATTTGATCTGATGTTAGAGACAAATAATAATAAATCATGATTAAGAGTAAATGCATAGCTGTATGAAAGAGAGAGAAGTAGCAATTAATTGTTTGAAGAATACAGGAGTTATTTTTCCGGTTTGCCCAGAGACAACTATAATAAATTTTTAATGACCCAGGAAAAAGAATTTTCAAATTGACAGTAAGATCATGCCCAAATCTGAAGCCTTTAAAATGGGCAACACCATTATTATCCATTGCCATCATTTCTACTTTCAGTTGTTCTTCCATTTATGATACAGAATTTTAAATGTATCCTAATTTTTTTAATCCAGCAGAAGCATATGGTTAAAAAAAAAAAAATCAGCAGAAGCAAATGTTAAAATAACATTTAGCCAGAAATATCCCGCATTCATATTCAAAGAGAACTTTAAATATTGCTTCATATGCAACAACCTGATCCTGCATTATTGAAATTAACTGTAAAAGTGTGCCAGTTCGTTGAGGCCACAATATCAATCCTTTCCTTGTTTATGATCTCTTTAAAATCTGTATAAATGGCAATTTTAAAGGAGCAATAATACTGAATTACTACAAATTATATAAACCTGTAACAGAAATCTAAGTTCATATTTTACAAATAAAATTTTTTTAAACTGTTCATATTTATACTTTACTCCTAAAGCATGTCACACCAAATATGTTTAATTCTCACAAATTTCTAAGTATCCCATATCTAAATGGCCAAAATAAAATCCACTTAGTATGCAAAGGTCTTTTAATAGGTGCCCAACATTTAAAAGCAATAGTTTCTTTCCCATACTTATTTTGCTAAAAAGATGGCAAAATCATACTTTGTTACTCATCAGTTATGTTAACAACTCATCTCTATAGGACCTGAGCATTTCAGGCTACTTTTGTATACAGTATCTCATTTGATTCTCTTCACAAATTATTCTGAAACGCTAGTGTTATAAAATATTTTGAAAGAGATTCAATCACGAAAAACAGATGTGGATTGGCACGAATCTTCAAGCATACATGACTGTTAATAAACTTACCTCAGTGACATTTTTCTACCCTAGCAAACCACTTGAAGGTTAAAAGAAATACATGTCTGTGCATGCACTGATAAATAGATACATAAAAAGAAAATACCACCTAATAAATAAAATACTATAATACAAAGTAGGCGAATTATCTATGTATGCAATGTTAATATTTTAGACCCTGAAGGAAAAGGTAACTATATTATTTTTACAAAGTACTACCATTTTTATTTCCATTAACACTGAAGTCAATTGCCTTTTTCTTTCAAATCTGTCAACAATATGACACAATGAGTTTCATCATTTGGGACACACACACACACACACAATAAATCATGCATAAGCTACACGGTTTACCATCTTGATACAGTTCAAAGTTTACTGGAAAGCAATCCTATGAAAGGCTTGGGGACATTGGGTACTAGACATAAACAACCTATGAAAAGAAAAAGTAGCTGACACTGTGTGACACAGTGTCTGATGCACACATGAGCCTTAAGTAAATGAGGACGGATGTGATAGAACAGAGCTCCTTCCCCACGGTGAACAGCTCACACGCTTTCCTGAAATACTACAACAATACTACTACAAATGATGGAAGGCTAACACTTTAGTAATAACAAAATGTTACTTTTTTAGAAATACTGAAACAAATTCTGACTTTTTCAAACTCTTATCAAGTATGTTTATGCTGGAACTGATTATGTCTATACAAGTAAAAGACTGAAGGAAATCAACAAATCAGATGATTTCCCTAAAATATACTTCACCTTTATTTTAACCACTTAAGTATCCAGTTGAAGGTTACCAACAGTGCAAAGACATTTATTAGAAAATAAGATGTGCATTAAGAAGAACAGATTACTTTCCTGGAAATCTGTATCCGTATTAAAAAACAGGGAAAAAAGCAAAACTTCTGTGTGTGTGTTTTATAGAATGATATTCCAGAAAACATATCAATTAAATAATACTTTGTTATGGGTACAATTTTTAACTCTTTAAAAATTCCTAAAAGCATTGTTTTTTCTTACATATAGTTATAAACCTAAACGGTAAATGTGAATACCTAATTTGCATGTGTTATGTATATTTTTGCAAAACCTTACAATGTATAAATCCGAGAATGAAAAGCATTTTATTTTTTTTTAATCAATGTTGGAGAAATAATAGGAAAGTGTCTGTACAGTCAGATTTCTTTGAAGAAGATTTATTTTCAGAATGAACAACTTGCTATAAATTTTAATTTTAGATGCACTTATTAAATTATAATTAAACCAGTAAAAGCCATACTAAAATAATAAACATATGTTTTATTTCCTTTTTACAAGCCATAATAAGCTTAGATTCTTATACCTTTCCAAAATGCTTTTTAGATCACTTCCATTACACTCTGCTTAATGCTCATTCAAATGCCGATCCAAACAGCTACACATATATCCACATATAAATATTAAGATACCATGTTGCTACTTATCTGAAAAACATACCTACTGTTGCATATTTTAAATATACACCTGTGGAATAATAGATGTCTTATAGTTAAGCTTATGAGAACAAATTGAAGCCCTGAGAAAGGGATTTATTAATGTCATTGTTCTTGGGTTCTAATTTATGCTTTTTACCTCATATTTTAGCTTAAGGCACATTTCCTTCTACATGTAGTATGTGAATAGAAATTGTTAAGCCCAATGAAAATAATTATATCACTTCTAACACGTGAAAAAGATAACCATTCCAATGTTATGACATAAACTTATTTTCTACAGCCTTTAAATATAAATTTAAAGAAAAAAAATATTTATATCTGAAGTATTTAAACCCCAAAGTACTATTCTTTCATGAAATATATCTATTTCCTGTAGATACCTGTAATTCTTATTAATATATGTATTCTATTACACAGTTTATATTAAAATCCCCATATAACAATGGGCTTTCAGCCAATTATTCTGACTGATTGGTGTTATGATATGACTTAGATAGAACTTTAACCTTAGTAGTAGTTATAACTACAGTGACTTTTTTTCTTTTAAACCTGGATTTGTAAATAGATTCTAAAATAAAGAGCAACAGAGTTAAGTTAACATTACAATACTGGCTAACATACATATTATTCTGAGTTTTAAAACAGAAGTATTTTCATTAACGTGCTAAGAAATTATTTCTAGAACAAGCAAGAACTCCCTATTTGAAAACTCTACCTTAAACTACCAATATAACGTGTGCATACTATAACATCAAAATGATGTGATTTCCATTTATATATAAACCAATATGCATTAGGTGATTGATACCATCTGGCATATTTATGATTCACACTTTATTGAGACAATCATTTCCAGAAGAAAAGCCTAACCTAGCAAAAGAACTGTATCAAAATTCCTTTCTTGGTTGGGGGAGGGGAACCTTGTAATTTTAGTGTTAGGTCTTAGAACAGTTTAACTACACTTAAACCAGAAGAATATGCTCTATGAGGATATATGCTAAAGCAGGAAAAATTTAAAAAGAAATTTTAAATGACACATTTGTTTTATTATAATAAAACTTAAACCTTTAATATTACTGTAAACACTACTTAAAAAAATTAAAGCTTTGTATTAGTAATTCTAATTCAAGATTCACTCCAGTGATTGCACAATTAATTTTATACTGTGTTGATGGCATGTTCTTCTTCTAAAACTACTGATACTGCTTTTTCTGGGAAAAATAAAATTGTCAAAAAAAAGAATTTATTAATGATTTCCAGAGAAATTTATATAAAGAATGTAATAGTTTGCCTTTAACGATACTATAATCTTTGTACTGAGTTTTTATAAGCTTGAAATTTTTCCCAAGATTTGAGATTTATCATGATAAACACTCGATACCAATTCTTTTCTTGCAAGAAAAGCAAATGGCACGCCTTGATAAAATTAACACTGCACTTTTTAAAATCTCATAAAGTTTATTCAGAAACCTAACTAGAAGTACAAATGTCAACTATCATTTCTCCTCTCCTCAGAAGATGGTATTTTAACTTTAGAAATAAATGACTGAAGACACACAAGACTTACATAAATAGCGTTAATGTTACCTACAGGAGACTGACTTAGCTCTACAAACTCTTTTATTAAGCTTTCACTCTACAAAACTGTTAATGTTTCATATTATTTGAAAATACCTTAAATTCCCACTCTTAAAAAATAAAATTTTATATTCTTTCAAAGGAAAGAAATTGTGGTTTCCTAATTCCTATTTTTCTTCACTATTTATTTTCTTTCTTGTCTCCAGTGAATCTCTGACCATAAACACTAAGCTATTTTAATTTTTAGGAAAGAATTTTTTGTAGATGTCCTCACAATAAGGATCTGTACATTAATATTTTACAATGGCATGTTCAGGAATAAAAGGTTGCATTTTGTTGTATCTTTTAAAAGTCACAGTTTCACCCAGTGAGGGGAATGATGCATTCCCTCCAAATGAAAGAAATACTGATAAATTGTCAGTTAAAAATGACACGTTAAAAATATGTAAACTGCACACACCGCCTCCTTTTTAAAGAGCCACTTCTTTATTTGATACAAATGCAAGCGAGTCACTTGAGTTCTCGCTCTATAGGCCAAGCTACAAAAAGAATAAAGAATTCAATCAATAAAGGTGTAATTTCCTAATAAGAGTGAATAATTTTGAAGCATCTTTAGAGTAATTCTTAGCCTATATATTTCAAAATATCCACTTGGAACATCCTGCCAATTAAAGAAAGATCTACAGATGGCATTTACCCTTTCGTTTCATCACAAAAAGGATCTGCAATCATTTTTATGGAAGATTATCTAAAAAGGAACATGACCGTAAATCAATGACAAAAAATACTCGACACTCCCCTTCTCCGGGTAAGAATGTGCATCCTTAGGATTCTTGCAATGACACCTAATGTAATAAATACTTTAAGCTGCATCTTAAATAACGCTGCAGGGTTTCAACTGGTAAAGGTTCACTATTAGCATCCACCCAAAACTCCAGTATTGAGCACGCAGCCAACAAAGGACAGCAAATAATTCCCAACAGCAGAAATACCGGGAAGGCTACCTTGGGCTTTGTTTTTGTTATGTAAAATGCATTAAAGTGACTCATCCATTTAAGATCACCTACTCTTAGAAGCTCTAAAGTAGCTTTATGGACCAAAATAAAAGCTTTCCCAAAATGCCCGATAGGCTCTTCATCGCATTTTAAAAAATGTGTATATATTTTTATGAGCTACTGACTTTGCTTCTTTTTTTCCAGCCTAAGAGAAAAGAGAATTATTTTTCATTCCCTTCCTGCCGTGTGACTATACAGTTACCTTTAAAAACTCTATTTTCCAGAACAGCTGCGAATTTTTTAAGTTATTTTAGAAATGTGAAAAATAAGGGAAAAAATTGCAGGCGACTCTGGAAACGTTCATCCCTCCCTCAAAGAATAGGTTCTACTCATTCTAAGAACGGGAACGGTGTGTCTGCCTGCACTTAGATGCTCCAGATGAAGGATGAGGAGGTTGGATGGCGTGGTCCCGGTACCTGCAAGCCCCCGGAGCGGACAGCACTCGAAGCTGCGCCGAGCGAGCACTCCTCGGATGAGACTGTCAAGTGCGCCCAGTAATTTGAGATCTAAATGAGTTTGGGCACTACAGCAATTAGAGAGCATCCCCCAGGCCATGCGCGGGAGAAGTCCATGCTACCCTGGCAAGCGTGAAATCACCTATTTGTAAAACACCCAAGCAAACACAACTTTTTTTTTTTCCCCCCTGGACTGGGTTTGAGGACAGCGGGTATCTGGCTGGAAACTTTTTTCTCCCCAGTACAGCTAAACTCCTTAAGTCTAAAGAATCCTTTCCGAGACAGGCTGAGGCGCCGCGAGTCGTCGGCGGACGTTTCCCGGGACAGCCCGGCCCCACCGCGACGCCCGAGACGCCGGTTCGGCGCGCATTCCGGCGGCAAGCGGCGCGCACCTCCCGCTCGGCCTCTCCAGATCCGAGCCCCGATCGCTCCCCACCCCCACGGGCAGAAAAGCCCCGCGCGTCGGGAACCGTCCCCGCAACCAGCTCCCGCGGCACCCCTCGGCCCGCACTCCCGGCCCTCCCCGGCCCGCCGACTTACGTGACGGCCGAAGGGAACGGCTCCTCCGACGAGGGGCCGATCAGCCAAGATTGGAAAAGTGTCAGAGTCAAGGCCAGCAGGCAGCCAGCAGCCATCTTCGAGATCGAAGATCAATCCCGCCTCCCTCCCCAGCCGGGGGGAAGGAACGGTGCTGGAAACCGCGGGAGGAGAAGGCGCTCGCTCTGCCCGGACCGCGGACGTCTGGAGAGCTGGCGCGCCCGGGGCCGGGGCGCGGACTGGCTCGGAGGGCGGCAGGGGCGAAACCCGGCGCGAGGGAAGGGGCGGCGGCGGGCGGACCCACTAGCGCGCGTCGGCTGCTCCGCGCCGCGGCTGCCGCGCCTCCGCCGCCATCAAGGGCGACTTTGGAAACAGACCTGGGCGAGTCCGCCGGCGCTCGCGCGCTCTCGCTATCTCAGTGCCTCCCGATTTCCTCCCTGATTTATTCCCCCGATTGCCGGGGGAGCGGGAGGAGGAGGAGGCGGGGGCGGAGGAGGGGTGACGGCGCTGGGGAGGGGGTGGGGGTGGATGCGGGAATGGGGGAATGGCAGGCGGAGAGACTTGTGGCAGGGAGAGGCTCCGTCTGGCTTCTCCGGGCAAGTCAGAGGGAGGTGGCTGGGGGTGGGCAGCAGGAGGGCTGGGCGTCAGAGCAGTCGGGCGGAGACGGGCCCGGAGCAGCCCTCCATACAAGGCAGAAAGGAACTCCCAAAGTCGGCGTCGGCTTGCTCCCGCCGCCCGGCGTGAGGCGGGGGAGCGGACCCAGCCCTGCGGGGCTCCCGGGGGACAGCCAGCCGCCCAGCGGGCATCCACAGGCTGGAGAGCTCCAGCCGAGTACTTGGCTTGCGTCTTCGGGGGTTATTTTTGCACAGGCAGGAACGTTCCCCCGGCCCTTCTCCAAGGCGCAGAATCCACTGCCTGCCTAGGAATCGTGGAGAAGTGATTTGACAACAAATGCAGGAGGGGGTTGTATTTGCATTTTAAAGCACCGCTTTCGACTCTACCAGGTGGCACTATTTATTTGCCCCGGAGTGCCAGAGGCTAGAGCCTCTGGCATGGCTGAATGAGAGTCGTGCCAGCGGCCCCACGCCCAAGTAGGGCTCACCTGGCGAGGACCAAGCCTCAGGGCCCGGGCTGAGGACTGTCAGAGGAGGACCTGACGCTGTAAAAGCTTTCCAGACCTGCCGTTCGGTAGGACGGAGTGGGGAAGGAACGAATTCTCCTTCCCGGGAGGACAGTGCTGCCAAGGGCTTTTTAACATCCTAGTGAGACTACCTCCAAAAGGTTCAAAACGCCCTGCTTTGGCCCCTGGGCTGCCTTGCCTTGACAGGGCTGCTGCAGGAGTGAGTTCCCTTGGTCAGTGTGAAAGAAGAAAAGGGTAGGCAGCAGGAACAGGTGGCAGTTTGCGAAATGGCCTTGAAAGGCAGAGGAGGGATGAAAGGTGGGGGGGGGGGGGTGGATGAGCTAAGGAGCAGCCATATCAGACCAGTTTCACCTCCACCCCTAGGAAAAGCAATGGTGAGGCGAGCTCAGCCCTTCTAAAAAGAGCAGAAGGGTCTTGAATTAGGCCTCTCCCTAGGGCACAGGCCTTCTTCCAGAAGGAAATGGTGTGCCAGTGGTGGAAAGGTTTCCTTGAAAATCTTAAATTCTTAAACTCCCTATGGTAATGTATTGGAGCACTTTTGGCAGGAAGTGAAAAGAATACCATTCCTGATGGGAAAAAATGACCATCCTGCATATGGGTAAAACCTGTAATTATGGGATGGCAGTAAGATTTTTTAATTAGCTCCTTTTTTAGTTTCACCAGGACCTTGTGAAAAAAAAAGACCCTTATTAATTCAGAATTGATTTTCCAGCTTTCTGAGGGCAGCCTCCCCCAAACAGAGAAGACTCATAGTACTTACTAGCCAAAATGTTAAAGTGTATGTGATTTCATGATTCTTGACCCGGTGATGTTTTCTTCTCCCTTCCTCCTCCTTTTTTGTGCCTTATTTGTTTTCTTTATATGCTCTACATCTCTAGCTTGCACTCTGTTTCTTTCTTCCTATTCTGAGTGGCCTCACAAAAGGCCCCCCACAGAGACTTAACTTGGTTTGTTTTTTGCTAAGCATAAAGAGTGTGGCCACAGGAGCTGGCAAATGAGAAATGAAGTGGATGTAATGGGATTGAGAACTAGAGCTTGGGAAGGATATTTTATGTAACTGAAGATGGCCTTCCAGTCCAAATTTAGATAACCAAATAGTCAAGCCCATCATTTTTTGCTTCAATTTTTAATGATTCAAAAGCAGATTTTCTTTCGCAGCATGGGGATTACGAATAGCAGAATTAGATGCCCATTACTGTCTATGTGATATGTTGGTATCATAATAGCCTTCCTACATAAAAATATTGTATTATATTCTGTCAATTATTTCAGTAATGACTTCAGACTTCCTACTAAGAAAGTACACCGTTTCCAATTTATATCTCTAAGAGGAAGAGCTTAAAGAGCAAAAGGAATGTAATAAACTTCGAGAAGGTAAGTCAGCCTTCATTATTTGTTGGCCTTTGAGCCAAATCTCAGTTTCTTTGGGTTCCTCTGATGAAGCACTGTGTTCTCTAATACCCGAAGTTGATGAAGAAAAATACTGCTTCTACAGGTCTTTCTGAAAGTGCTGGTTATCAACTGTAAGCCTAAATCATTGCTTAGTATTCTGTTGCGAGGTTTGCTATTAAATGCTTTATTATCCTAAACCTTTCTAATGAGGATATTCCAAGTGTGGCTTGTATTTCTTATGTATGGTAACTAAAACGGGATCATTTTCATAACATAGCATTACGTGTCTATTGGGTTAGCCATAGCCTTGTACAATGCATTGTTTGAGCTCCGTTAAGTTATTTTGAAAAACTCCATTAAAACCAGATCATATCCCATTAATTGGGATAAAATTTTGCTTATTCACCAAAATTGACTGTTCCAGATAAAATGTTTATGAAACATAAGGAATGATAATAAAACTTGTATTATGGGCCTCCATAAGCAAGAAGTCAGAAATCAATATCTACTATTCATTTAAGAGAAAATAATCTAATAAGGAAGATTAATGAGAATCAGCTGTCTGTATTAATCATTTTTAGAAGAAAGTTTAATCCAAAATATTTAGTTCTAACTTTTACTCACGACCAATTTATGATGTCTTCTAGCTCTCAATTGTTACTATATGTAAATGTTTAATTTGTTCCTTTATTAGAAATGGACAAAGAACAATATGAACCTAATGCCCATGAAATGTTCCCTCTTACTCCTTTTTGGTTTTAGGTTATACTATGCATATTGGTAGCATAAAATTTAAGTTTTGTTGCATTTTTCTGTGAGCATATTTTTGTATGTATATATAAGCATTTTGTGAAAAAAAATTTCAGTAAATCAAATCTAATTTCTTCAACATTTTTGCCTTATGAGTAAGAAAATATAACTACAATGTTTTGTTTTTCTCTTATATACAAACACACACAGAGAGACTCTAGAAAGAAAAAATGGTTCTCCTTGGCAAAAAAAAAAAAGAAAAAAGAAAAAAGTTAAAGGCAATGACTAATTTTCTGGGTTTTTTTTTTTTGTATCCATTAAGAAACTAAAAAAGCAATGACAACAGGCCTTATTTATTTACATGCCAGAAGAAAGATAGGACCTATCTCTGAGATGTATAGTGTGAGTCAGAATCAGAAATACTTGCGATCTGAGGCAGTACACTTCTAAGCACACACAGATGTGTGCCAGAGAGAGTCAAAGTTAAAAACAAATGGACAGAAAGCTTCAACTATCTCTGTCCTTGGGGAATATTTTCAGGAGATGGGAATAAGAAAGAGAAAGCAATTCCCAGGAGAATGGTTAAGGGTGCATGTGAAGATTTTTACGTCAGTGTTCACATTCAGTATTTTAATGCAGCACAGAGAGGCCATTATAGAAAGAACCATAGAAAAGACACTACCTTGAGATGAAGAAAGATAGTCAAATATTCCTACAAACAAGACAAATATTTAGAGGACTCTGTGGCCCAGGTAATACAGTTATTGACAAGGCATTAAACTTTTAAGGGAAGAATGGATGCAAAGTAACATTAAACAAATGCTAATGGATAGTAATAAATGAGTACAAAGTAACACTGAACAGGTACCAATTGGAAGCTTATTGTTTGCGCATCAGAATCCTATACTGACAAACTTCTGCTAATTTAAGTGTTAGAAAATATTACCAGTTATATTAAATGCTATCAAATCCTAAACCAAGCAATGCCTTTTATGCTACTGTGTTGTTAAATTTCTGCCAATGGTAGATTTCTTCACTTCTGTCTTTCAACCTTCTCCACTAAGTACAAGCACATCTCAGAAAAAAATCAGTACTTACACCATGACTTCCCATTAAAAAGCAACAAAAAACCAACAACTATTGAACTTGAAAATCTAGATTTCATTGTAAGATCCTCCTTCACTCTATAGACTTGGAGTTTTTGTTGTTGTTGTTGTTGTTTTCTTTTTTTTTAACCATAAGTATAGGGAATCCATTTACTTAGGCCTACACAAAGGGAAGAATTCAGTTATTTATCCAAGCATTCAATAGCAGCAAAAAGACAATGGACGATGGTTCGTAAGAGATAGAGGGTAACACAGGAATGACTAAAACCAACAACCTTTGGCACGCCTTCCAGTTGTTTTGTTTGTTTGTTTTAATTTTACAGATGCAGCCTCTGATGATAAAGAAAAAGAAATATGGATGATTGGTATTACTCTGATACTAGGTTTCTAATATACTTGAACACAGTAAACCACCATTGTAACCTAGCATATTTCTATAAGATTGTAGGTATGTTATAGATCAAATTCACAGCCCATACAGATAATACAGAATTCACCTATTCATTGAGTGTTCATAGAAGCACCACAAATGGTGTTGCCCAAATTTCACCCCCTGCAGTAATGGATAATGGAGAGAAAATAAGAGAGCAGTCATCTTATTTTTATGAGCACAGATTTTAGGTTTATATGATTAAAGTTCCTGCTCTTATTGCAAAGAAGACATACCAGTAAACATAGAGTTACAAACCTACATTAGATAGAGAGATGACAAGTGATCTCTGTTTTACTCACCTATTACAGATGGGAGATGCAAACTTATAAGTTTGAGATTTGGAAACATTTGAAAATCAAGACAGTACAAATATTTGTATACAGTAATAACATATTCTTCTTAAAAGGTGAGAGGGAGATTCTAAAGGTTTCTAACAATTTGGGGAAGAAAGATAATGTGATGCCTAATCACCTAAAGAATATTGTTGTGTGCTATCTAATGCCCTATTTTTAATGTAATTAATAATAATTTCATATTTTTAAAACTAAGAATAAGTATCTACACAATTCTAAAAATAGCTTGCCTCATCTACAACTGGAAATTTAAACACATTTTCTTTTCCTTATTCACAGTTCCTTCAATTTTACTCTAAGGTGACCCATTCTGTAAGAATATGATCCTGTCCGAATGTTCACAGCCGGCTAAAAGAAGAGTTGATTTCATCAATTTGCCAAACTGGGTGAAGATAGCCCAAAGTAAAACAGCAAACTGAGTCTTAAGTTTCAACCTAAACAATTATTATCTGGATGTTACTGCAAATTGTTCTGTTACCCGCTGATCAATCTATTTTTGCCAAGATAACATTCATTTTTGTGGATAGAATTTATAGTGACAGGACACTTGCAGAGTAAATGTCAGTAAATTACACAAATGCATATAACTCTAAAATATCATCTGGATAACTTCAAAATGTAAATTTTTATTTTTGTAATATCCTAATAACATTTACAAATCCAGCTTCCATTAGTAGGAATTTAACTTCCTTTAATTATGTCACTCACAGTGTTCGTAGTCATTATTTATAATAAGAACATGCATGAAAATATTTTGGTTGGGAGAGCTGTGTAGACTTAATCATCTTTGTCTCTTTACTAATACCTGAAATTCCTTATACTCAAGACCTGCTATTTTCAACAGTAGAGTGTTATGAGATTTTCTATGTATTGGATTGATTATGCAATTGTTTTAAACTGCATTTCTATTCCTCAAATTATATACAACTTCTCCCTGTGAACAATGACACAGTGCTTATCACAGATGAACTGTCATCATAAACTTACTTACAACACAGAGACAAAACTTCAATTCAAGCCTTAACAAATGTCCATGATTCATCAGTGTTCAGGGACAGAACCCAGTTCTGCTGTTTTTTTCCCCTTTTCTTCCTGAAGTTAACTAGCCAACCCCACTCCGCCCCTTCTCCACCCCTTCTTTTGATTTTTTTCTTCCCGGACATACAATAGTTGAGTGACTTTAACACATGACCAAAAAAGGTATTCTTTTTTAGTAAGGAGAAAAGGAAGTAGGAAAAATTTGAAATGCAAAGAGAAATTAGCCAAAAAAAAAAAAAAAGAAAGAAAGAAAAGAAAAAAGAAAAATGTAAATATGAAGGAGGAACAATGTGCAGGAGAAAATGAGTTTTTTCATACAACACAACTAAACGCAATGCAGAGATACAACAGAAACAGCAAGAAATGTGAAGGCCAAAATCACCTACACAAGAAACCGGTACCATAAATGAGGCAAAAGAGTAGGACAACAAGTTTACTGCAGTATTCAATCAACCAAAAGGTTGATCACTCAATAAAATATATAATGTTCAATAACTCCCTACTTACAGAAAATATTGATAACCTTCTAAGGTTCTCTGAAAGTGGGAGAGATTATATAACGTGAATATTTAACCACTTTTTTAATTTAAAAAAGTGATATGAAAGTGTTATATAAGATACATCTACTATAACATAAGTTTGCAAATTCCCTTTGCATTTGATATCAGCATAGGCAGCAATCTGATCAATTTATAATGCTGGATTTTTATAGCACTCTAGGGGAAAACATCATAAGCCTCATCATATAAAATATCAATTTGTATGTAACAAACATTTTTATAGTAAATCACACATAAAATTTAATGAACCTACTTTCTTTCCATGTACAACCTTCAGAACCACTTCTTTCTTCTAATACCTTTTCCTCAGGAAATAATTCATCAACAATCAGAAGGTGCAAATGGGATTAGGAGGGAAGGGCAAAAGTGACTTAGCTGCTTCAATGACTTGGTTCTCACCTGAAAATGTGTTCACATCCAGAAAATGTTCCAGAACCCTGAAGTGAATGAAGTGTCATATGTCCCAGACTATGTCCATGTCTTACACTAATTTGTTCTTAATGAGAAAACTTGAACTCATTCATCTCTAAGACCTCCATCAAATACTCAAATTCTTGACTTCAGATAGTCTGTTGAGGTGTGAAATCCTTAGAAGCTTTCAGCTGCAGAGAAGTAAGCGCTCTTGCAGTGGGGTGGTAGAAATGACACAGACCTACTGAACTACAAAGCCTAGCTCTGTCATTTAGGAGTTCGGAGATGTAGGCCAAATGACATGGTCTTTCTGAGACTCGGTTTTTAAATTTTCAAGTTGAGAATAATCCCGTGAGGATTAAATGGCACAGCGTTTTGTTCATTCATTCCATTTTCTCATTAATCTGTAACCACCCCTCTCCCCCTGTCCTCTTCCACCCCCCTACAGTGAGTGATGCTTCCAGACAACAGATAAAGCATTTAGCCATGCAACCTCAAAAATGTCTCCCTCTGTGCTGACTTAACACTTGATCAGTCTATTGATAACAAATTTTTTTCTATTTTTTTTAAAGATTTTTTTAAAATTTATTTATTTGACAGACAGAGATCACAAGTAGGCAGAGAGGCAGGGAGAGAAGAAGGGAAGCAGGCTCCCTGCCAAGCAGAGAGCCCAATGCAGGGCTTGATCCCAGGACCCTGGGATCATGACCTGAGCCTAAAGCAGTGGCTTAATCCACTGAGCCACCCAGGTGACCTGATAACAAATTATTTTTAAGAACACTAAACAATAACCTGTAAGGACAATTAACTGGCATGCAGTGTACATTTAATGAACCTTATGGTACACACAGCTCTAAGGAAGTACCATCATTTTTCTCACTGTTTTGTCATCTATGTGCATGCTTTGAAATGTACATATTATGTCAGTACACTAATGATGAATAAAGGTAGATTCTATTTGATCTCGTGTATAATAACAAAAAATGAGAATAAATAAGCCCTTTCCAAGGCTCAATTTATGGAGGCAAATTTAACTGGAAAAAATAGTTATTAGAAATATAAGGTGTTTTTTCTAATTTGTTATTTTTTAACAGTTTTATTGATGTAGAAATCACATACCATTCAGTTCACCCATTTAAAGTGTATGTTCTAATGGTTTTTAGTATTATAGGAAGATTTTTAGTATCATTTTTATTTAAGAAGATCAATTATTACATATTTAAACAGGGGCACTGTTTGATGAGGCCTGCAAGTATTAGCTATGTAGACATGTAGACATATAATAAATATTAATTGAATTTAACATTGTTAAACAAATGTTGATGACTTTGATACCTAAATTATACAAATTTCTGATGACTAGGATTTTTTTCAAATATACAACTGTAGCCTATATTCTATACATAGTTTACTTCAAGCAATTGATCATCATAAAAAGTTATTTCAAATTATATAAAAAGTAATAATCATTTGGGCACACTATTATCATATAGATCATATATGATGTACATATATATGTATGTATATAAATGTAGGTGTACATATATATATATAAATAAAATTATAATTCAAATTGGCATATGTACCTACTTTATTTGTATCACTTAGGCATATGGTTTGGAGTTTATTTTGTGTTGTCATCTTGTACTTATACAATGAGAAGTGTATTTATGATATTGAAGTATGTGAGACTATAAATGACATTTGCATTTATTGGATACATCCACTCTGCTTCTACATTTAATCACTGGCTAGAGCTATTTACTACTTCATGTACTGTTCTTCCATAAACAGCAATACCTCAGTAGGACACCTTCAGAGTACTGATTTTTTTCTTTTTCAGTGGTGATGAGGAAGAAACGTTTTATAGAAATAAAACATCCTCACCTTGCTCAAGTGAATGAGAAGTTTTAAAAAGTGAATATGAAACCAGAAAAATTAGATCAATAAAATCTATAAATGCATTTCATTTTGATAACTTCTACTAGATCTTCAAATAAAGCATTTGTCATTTTAATTCTCAATGAACTCTTAAGACAACTGAATGAATTTAGTGCTTTCTCATTGCAGTATTTTTTGAAATTTAAGTAAAAATACCTCTTAAACGCTATAACAGTAATGGTAATCCAAAAATATAGGCAACCTTGAACCTACAAACATGTTCCAAACAATGATTTTTTACCACTGCTTTGAAACACAGGCTTGCATTTTCTCATGGAAAGAACATGTCGATTTTAGTCAGCGACCTGAACGTGCATTCGAATTTCTGCTTAGCTTCAATTGCTAGGTCTATAATCACCATTTCTAATCATAAAGTCTAACAGATTTCAAATAACTTTTAAATTAATAACCTTGGAATTATCAACTGATTAATGTAGGTTGATGGTTATCACTTATTCTCACTAACAGCATTAAGAGTAATTTATTATATTTCACTAAGAAAAAAAAGTTTTGCCTTTCACACATGAAGCATCTATGTGTGTGAGTGCACAATGGAAATCTAAAGAACTTACCATATGTTTTGATGCAAACTAGAAATGTAGAGGTATCTTTATTCATTCATTTATATAATTACTATTTCAGTCAGTCATCTGTTCACTTGTTATTAAGAAACTCCCAAGAGCTTAACATTCTGATAAGAATTTTGCTTCATGAATTTATATGTTTCTATTTGCCACCCCAAAAGTGGATGAAAGGTGTGTTTGTCAGTTACATATACATTTTTATATGAGACATCTACTTCTTTTCTCTGATCTTAAGATGTAAGATGTCCTTTGGTATTAAAAAAAAAAAGTTTTTTTTTTATTGTATTTATTTATTTGTGAAAGAGACAGAGAGAGAGAGGAAGAGAGCTCACAAGAGAATGGCAGAGGGAGAAGCAGGCTCCCCAGTGAGCAAGGAACACAATGTGGGGGACTCCACCCCAGGACCCTGGGATCATGACCTGAGCCAAAAGCAGACACTTAACCGACTGAGCCACCCAAGAGTTCCTCCCCACCTCTCCCCACCAAAAAATAGTTTTAAAACTTGGAACTTGTGTGCCAGGTCAAAAACTTTTAGAAACTACACTGCAGGTGGGACTGTAAAAAGGGACAACTGCTTTGGAAAAGGCTAAACACACAATTACCATATGGCCCAGCAATTCCACTCCTCGGTATTTACCTAAGACAGATGAAGACTTAGCTACACAAAAACTTGTACATTAAATTTCCATAGAAGCAATCTTCATAATAGCCAAAAAATAAAAAGCCAAATGTCCCAACTAATATATAAATACAATGTGGTATAACCATTCAATGAAGTATTACTTGGCAATAAAATTTAATGAAGTATTGGGGCACCTGGGTGGCTCAGTGGGTTAAAGCGTCTGCCTTTGGCTCAGGTCATGATCTCAGTGTCCTGGGATCAAGCCCTGCATCCGGCTCTCTGCTCATCAGGGAGGCTGCTTCCTCCTCTCTCTCTGCCTGCCTCTCTGCCTACTTGTGATCTCTGCCTGTCAAATTAATAATAAATAAAATCTTAAAAAAAAAGAAAATTTAATAAAGTGCTGACCCATGTTACAACATGGGTGAACCTTGAAAACATGCTGGGTGAAAGGAGCCAGTCAGAAAAGACCACCTGGTATATAATTTATTTATATGGTATGTCCAGAGGAAGCAAATCCATAGAGACAGAAAGTATCTTAGTGATTATGTAGGACTAGCCTGGATTATTGGGAGTGGGGAGGAGTGGGGAGTGACTGCTCATGAGTATGGGGTTTCATTTTGGGGTCACGAAATGCCTTAAGTTGTGACAGTTCCACAACTTTGTAAATATGCTAAGAACCTTTTGAATCATACACTTTACATGACCCCATCAACTATATCGAAATTACATCTCTGCCACAGTACTGTCCAGTGCAATTTACTCGACTGCAAATTTTATATATAATACTGTTTTGAATCAAGAACCTGGACCAGTAGTAGGCATTCTATAAATATATGATGAAAGAAACAAGGCAGGTAGGTAAATAAGCCAAAAGCATTAAATGCAGAAAAATTAATTGAAATTTAGAATTGTGTTTCTTTCAAGTAAACCCAGCCTAACTGAAATCTGTCCTAATTATCTTCCTAAGAGCCAAGAGAAATTCAAGGAAGGGTTGAATCTGTAGACATGAATGTCTGTCCTCCCCACTAAGCAGTTTCAAAGGACATATTCAGCACCAGGGAACTGAGACAGAGGCTGGATCAAGGCCCTGCTGGTAGAAAACCTTAATGATAGGAAAAACCACAGCTCTAACTTTAAGCTACAGTATCATCCATACACATGAGTGGTTCTCAAATTTTGAGCTTGCATCATAAGCACCTGGAAGGCCTGCTAAAACCCAGATGACTGGTCCCAACCCTGAGTATCTGATTCAGTAGATCCAGGTGGGCTCCAATAATTTGCATGTCTAACAAGTTTGCAAATGAGATGGATTCTGCTGGCCAGAGGAGTTCTGCTGGTTCTTTCTAAAGTGAATATTCATATGTTGGAGATGATGGGAGGTGGCCTAAGGAAAAGAAGAAGAAGACCTAAAAAGCAATGACACACTGAATACAAATTTTAGAAATCAATAGTTTAGAACAAAGCTTCCAACGCTAGTGGACCATCTTGGTACATGATGAGAATGATGATTCGGTGAGGTGAGTTTTATTATCAGGTGTTATTGTTAACACCAATTCCTGAGTTAAATTCCCAGTCAGATCTCCTGCTGCCTTTCATGTATCCAATTCACTGATATCTGCACGCCCGAAAACAGCTCTAACAATGTGTGAGACCAAGCTGGAGCCAGTACTTCAGTATGAGAGACAGGATGTGTCAAAAACCACATTCTCCCCGAAGCGAGTATCCCGCAAGGCCATCTGCCTCCACTACTTGGTTTCAAACTCCATGATCGAACTTACCATGTTAGGTTAGTTAAGAAGTATATTCAGAAGCATAAGCCATCACTGTGAAAGAACCTCTTCCTCAGACACATAAATATGCATCTGTCATGATAAAAAATCAGTTTAGCAAATGAACTAGCTACACCTTGAAAGGAGATTTCCAGACACGATGAGAAGCTATTTTGGTTTTGGTAAAAAACAAAAAACAAAAAACAAAAAACAAAAACAACAACAACAAAACCCACCACCAATAATCAACACAAAGGGATTATTAACAAAGAGTACTTCAAGCACAGTCTTAGGTGTTTCTCAAATATACTTTGCGTGACACTGAAGGATACTTTTATGTATTTTTACTCTCTAATACTAAAGGCTCATATCGGTCACAGATTCCTTTCAGAGAACATAAGCAAAAAAATAAAACTCTTTATAGGTTAAAAAAAAAAATGGAAGCTGGTCTCACTGCCTTGGGCAGAAAAGTAATCTAGGTCCTATAGTGAAAGTATGGTTATAGAAATAAAAATAATTCAATAGAGAAGGTAGAGAATTGTAATCGGCCTTCATCTTCTTTCAATTACCTGAGTTTTCCAAAGAAATTTGTGTCATCTGGAGACAGATATTTTGTCCTTTCTTTCTTTTTTCGTTTTTAGAGATTTATTTATTTGACAGACAGAGATCACAAGTAGGCAGAGAGGCAGGCAGAGAGAGAGAGAGGGGGAAGCAGGCTCCCTGCTGAGCAGAGAGCCCAATGCAGGGCTTGATCCCAGGACGCTGGAATCATGACCAGAGCAGGAGGCAGAGGCTTTAATGCACTGAGCCAACCAGCCGCACCTGTTTTTTATTTCTATTATGTAAGTATGAATAAATAGCATTAGTTCAGAGATTAGCATTGGTAAGCACATGGACTGGGTTACTCTAGGTTTAGGAGTTTCAATTAGAATTTTGTAAGCATAGTGACTTTTGAAAACCATTTCCAAAGCCATGTGAGTCAAAGTCCTGAAATATTATGGCTAAGATAGGAACAATTTACAAAACTAAATAGGTTAATTCTTGTCATGATACACTCAACATTTGCAGGTATTATTATATATTAAATTTGATTCTATTTATACTCCTTTTACATAAAACAATAATGGTAGTTAATAGTCACATATTTTTTTCTCTTTACTGCAAAAATTGTTCCAAACTTAAAGTTGATCTGACAAGATTATATTCATATAAACATAATCAGGACCCTTAAAAATAAAAATAGAGGGGGTCACCTGGGTGGCTCAGTGGGTTAAAGCCTCTGTCTTCAGCTCAGGTCATGATCCCAGAGTCCTGGGATTGAGCCCCGCATTAGTCTCTCTGCTCAGTGGGAAACCTGCTTCTCCTCTTCTCTCTCTGCCTGCCTCTCTGTCTACTTGTGATCTCTGTCTGTTAAATAAACAAATAAAATCTTTAAAAAAAAATATTAAAAAAAAATAAAAATCAAGGATTGTGCTAAATTATATCTAACAATGTGTTTTATCTTTTTACTTTTAAAAGAATATTCAATAGAACATTTTTTGTTATTTTAAGCACCTTTGTTCCTAAATAGTCACAAATTTTAACACTGATCAAAATAGTCACAGAACTATTTATGCACTCATGTTGTGATTTTCATAAATTCTGGGGTTTTGATAAGGGAAAGATGTATCTACATTAAAGTTAATTTTTTGTTTTATACGATTAAGCCTTTCCTCCCGTCTATATAGGTAATTCTGTATTAGGAAAATTGTGATTTATGTGACAAATAATACCTTACATTTTAAGGACTTAACATGGAAGAAATGTATTTTTTGCTTATTTAGTAATCTGGTGCAGGCTAGATTGTCACCAAGCAGATTTCTCCTAGTGGTAACTGAAGGAGAACATTTCTTTCCTTCTTGTGGCTCCTCTGTCTCCTGGAATCTTGAACTCAGAAAAAAGGAAAAAGGGACACTGAACAAGAATATGCACTTTTTGTTTATTTTTTAAGATTTTATCTATTTATTTTCAAGAAAGCATAAGCAGGGGAAGGCACAGAGCGAGAAGAAGCAGCAGGTTCCCCATTGAGCAGGGAGCACAATTCAGAACTCAATCCCAGGACCCTGAGATCATGACCTGAGCTGAAGGCCTAGGCTTAACCAATGGAGCCACCCAGGTGTCCCAGAAATCTCCACTTTTCGATGGTTGGAAACATATCACTTCTACCCTCATTCTCTTGTGGTAAACTAGCCAAATAGCCCCACCTAGATGCAACCGGAGATTGACAAATGACGTCCTTGTCTGGACAGCAACTTTCCATAAATACTACAGAAGATAGACTACAGATTTTGGTAGCAAGTTAATGGTCCCTGGCACGGGCTATCCTCTGACCATCAAGTGTCTTTGCTTCCTTCTTACCACATGTAGAACCTTCTTTCTTCTAAGCTAAATTCCTGTGCCTTCCCTCAATCCAGCAGCATGTCAAGGAATTCTACACAATGCACAATTCTAATTCATTCATATATGGCCCCCTATGACACAGCAACCTCTGAAAAACAATTTTCTGGATCCTCCCTGACCACAAGCCAACAATAAAGAGGTTGGTCAAGGCAAAGATTACTATTACAAAAAAAAACTCAATTTGCAAAATGAAGAGTGGTATATACACAACAGTTACTGCTCCTCAGCAATGACAAAATCCTGCTGAGTAGACATGGTAAAGAACACATACCCTTCAAGAAGTTCCATCATAAGGCCCTGATTTCTGACCCTAAGATGTTCTTCCCTATCTATTATGTTCAATGGCTGCTGCTTCCAATCTTGTCAATTATGCTCCATGACTATTTCTGCAATGAAAAGTAGGGAGTATACCCACTATGACAGGAAGAACCATATCCCCCCAAAACAGTTTACACTTTCACCCTTAGAACCTGTGAATATGTTACATTATATGGCAGGGGAGAATTAAGCTTGCAGATATAATTAAGGTTGCTGCCTAATCTTAAGACAGAGAGATTAACCTGGATCCTCTGGGTGGGTCCAATACAATCTTCGTACATCAAGAATGGAGGCAGGAGAGTCAATGTCAGAACAGCAAGACACACGAAAAATTCAACAGCCAGTGCTGGCTTTTAAGATAGAGGAGAATATGAGCTAAGGAATGCTGTGGTCTCTAGATGGTGGAAAAGGGGGAAAAAATTCTCATGGAAGAAAAAACACAGCCCCAGTTGACATTTTTATTTAAGTCCAGTGTACACTTTGATATTCTGACCTCCAGAACCCTAAGAACATAAGTCTGTGCTGTTTAAAGCTGCATTTGTGGTGACTTGTGACACCAGCAAAAGATTTTGGATCACAAGTCCTCTTATAACTTTGAAGGGACAGAGGTCATTTTTTTTGAACAGTTGTAGCTTTTTCTTTTAGGCCAGGGTCATGTTTTGGTTTGGCTGGTTTGGTTTTAACAATAGAATTCTCTAAAAAGGTAGAGGTTCCTGGTCTAATCACTTCCATCAGTACCAAGTGATAATAACCACACTCAAAAGTTCTTTCCTAGACTGAATAAGCAAATCTTGCTTTAGTTCTTGTTTTCCTCTCCTTCCCTCTTTCTGTCTGTTTCTGTCTCTCTAACATCAGTTTCCTTAGTGTTATATGAATTCATAAACATCTTTGGAATAAGAGACTCTTTAACCAACCTCTGCCATAGTGCTCAACTTTCCATCCTGTTCTTACATGAGTCCTTCTCTCTCTTGTAGAATTCCATGAAGTCATCCAAGAAACATCCAACATGCACTACCTCCATTATGGCCAGCCAGCCACGTTCCATCCATCCATCCATCCATCCATCCTTCCTTCCTTCCTTCCTCCCTCCATTCTCTCCTTCTTTCCTTTCTTCCTTTCCAGAGTTATAGTTCGGTTGGTATGTAGTGTCTTTATAAAGTCCTAAGGGTCCAATTTGATGAAATGTTTTGACACTGAAGAATATGAGTCTCCATTTTTCTAGCCTGTGAGATCAACTCCTTTGCTCATCACCTCCTGAGCATTGAACCAAAGCCACATTATAAGGTTTTGTTCTGGTATCACCCAGTTTAAGGAATCAATTTCAGTACCAGTTTAGGAATGTTAACTCTTGTTAACAAACAAACCCATATGTTTCAGTAGTTCAACAAAATGGGCATTTCCTTCTTATTCTATAAACAGTAAAATATGGGGATTCACCCAGATATTAGCCAAAAAGTTTCCCTTAGTCTTGTGACACCCCAGTTCCCTAAAACTCACTGTCACCTGCAAAAGGGGACAGGAGAATGAAGTCTTTCTTTCTTTCTTTTTTTTTTTTTTTAAGGATCTGCTATAAAAGCATCTCACAGAACTCCTGCTCACATTTCAGTGGGGAGAACTAATTACATGGTCCTGTCTAGGAGCAGAGGGGTGGGAAACCGTCTTTCTTCCAAGCCTGCGCCTGCCAAAGTCAGAGTTATACTATGGGAGGAGGGCTACACATTTGTTAGACAGTCAGCTGTCTGTGCTACTAATACATATTCATCATACTCAAAACAGTATTTTAAATTTTTTCTTATAAAGGTTTTGCTAACTAGGACTATGTCCTCAGCCAGGATGGAAAACCACTGCTTTAGCAGTATGATGCCACATCCAAGGAGAAGGAAAAGCAACCCAAACTGGTTATTTGAACCAGGGGAGTGAATAGCTCACCGAGCTACAGGTCAGGAATGCCCCCAAACTTTAAAAGACTCTGAGAAAGAGGAGAGGGAGAGAGACGGAGAAGAAGGGGGGTGGGGAGAAGTAGAAACGGAGCAGGGAGAGAAGAGGGGAGGAGCAGGAGGAAGCAGAGAGTGAAGAAAGGAGAAGAGTGCACAATGGGTCGGATACTTGTGGACCTTAATTTTTTTTTCATAAGCAAGTAACATTTCATCACAAAAGGTGAAAAGTGCAATAAATGAAAAATAAAAGATACTCTAAAAGTTCAACAGCAAAACTTAATAACAGTTGATGAGTCAGGAAATAGTTTCTCAGAGAAAGACATATAACAAAAGAATGATAGGTAAAAAGTTGGGTGAAAAACATTCAAAAGAGAGGAAAATCATGTGAAAAAGTTGAGGCATATTTCTTGTTCTGATAGAATGGAGTAGCTGGTAGCAGACCAGACTTTCTCTCTCTCTCTCTTTTTTTTTTTTTTAAAGATTTTATTTATTTATTTGACAGACAGATCACAAGGAGGCAGAGAGGCAGGCAGAGAGAGAGGAGGAAGCAGGCTCCCTGCTGAGCAGAGAGCCTGATGTGGGGCTCGATCCCAGGACCCTGGGATCATGACCTGAGCCGAAGGCAGAGGCTTAACCCACTGAGCCACCCAGGTACCCCCCAGACTTTCTTTTGAGAAAAATTGGAAATGTCACACAAAATGTGAAAAAGCATCAAGGACCTCCTTAATCAATCAGAGTAAAGGAGCCAGAATTCTGGAGAAAGAGAGACTATAGAAAAGTGAGTGAATGTTCCTTGACAAATGCCTGAGACATGGGACTCTGACTGATATCCCATGGAGGAAAATCAGAAGAGATCAGCAGTCTCATAAGGCTGAAAAAAGAAAGAGAGAGAAAGGAGGCCTGGGGGCCAAGATCCTGATGAGAAGAGAGGTTTGGAGAATTACTCCTCTCACATGGCCAGTTTAATAAGCCAAGAAGTAAGCTCTTGAAAAGCATAGCAGAGTTTTCAGTAGTTGCACTGTGCTGGGAAATGGGGACTTGGGGGAGGGAAGAATTAGAGCTCTGGAATTCCAGAAGAAGAGCTCAGATGTTTCTTTAAAATCCCTGGAGGCGGGGTGCCTGGGTGGCTCAGTGCGTTAAGCCTCTGCCTTCGGCTCAGGTCATGATCTCAGAGTCCTGGGATCGAGTCCCACATCGGGCTCTCTGCTCAGCGGGGAGCCTGCTTCCCCCTCTCTCTCTGCCTCTCTGCCTATTTGTGATCTCTGTCAAATAAATAAATAAAATCTTTAAAATAAAAAAATAAAATAAAACAAAATCCCTGGAGGGAAGACCCTAAGAAGCAGGACAAATCAAGAAGCAGAGAAAACGCTACTAAAACCTCAACTCAGAAAATACTGAATATATTAAGGAGATCAGTCTCAATATATTTTCCTACAAGAAGAAAGAAAAGGGATGCCTGGGTAGCTCAGTCAGTTAAGTGTCTGCCTTCAGCTCACATCATGACCTCAGGGTCCTGAGATGAGTCCCACATCAGACTCCCTGCTCAGTGGGAGCCTGCTTCTCCCTTTGCCTGCTGCTCCCCCTGCTTGTGCTCTCCCTCTTTCTCTCTGACAAATAAATAAACAAAATCTTAAAAAAAAAAAAAAAGACAAAAGACGAAAGGGAAAAATAACATAATTTGGAATCTCCACGTTTTATTTCATTTTGTTTTTATGTCTAATGTCCAGAATTTAATCAGATATTCTAGAGATGCCAAAAGACTGAACCACAGGATCAAACATCTAGAAAACTTTAGAAAATAAAAATAGACTTACAGGGATCCAAAGAATGGAGACAGCAGACAAGGACATTCAAATAACTACAATTAAAGTGTTCAAGGAAAGTGAGCAAAATATGGAGAAATAAATGAAATGAGGGAAAATTTTGTCAGTGAATTGAAAACTATATTAATAAAAGAATATAATGGAAATTTTAGAACTGAAAAATAGCTCTGTTGAATAGCACACTGGACATGCAGAAGCCAGTATGGGGGAATTAGAATACAGATTTATGCGAACTATCCAGACTAAAGAGATAAAGAGGAAAAAAACAGAAAAATACTGAAAATTATATAAAGATTAATGTGGGACAGAGGGTAAAAATCTTATATACAAGTAACTGGAGTCTCTCAAGGAACGGAGGGGGAATAGGGCAGAAGCAGAGAGAATGGTTGAGAATTTCTAAAGCTGATAACAAATGTCAGCTTGGAAATTTAGGAAGCACTGTGAAACTCAAACAGTAATACAAAAAGGACGTCACATGTAAGCATACAATAGTCAAACCACTAAAAATCAGAAGCAATGAGGACATTTTGAAAGCAGTCTGATGGAACAATAGGGCCAGAGGCAGGAGTCTGTCACATTCAAGAAAGAAATTTTAGAAGCCGATGTTGTTGGACTTGAGTTGAACAAACAGACAAAAACAAGGAGAAGTGATTCCATAGGAGCCTACAAAGGAAAGAGAGAGTCAAAATTATACAGAATCTTCAAGACCATGTTAACACGTTTAGATTTTAGCCTAGGATTATGAAAAGTCACTGAAGGATATAATTGGGGATGACACGGTTAGGTACGCACAATCAAAAGTTTATCTTTCCATGGGGCACCTGGGAGGCTCAGTGGGTGAAGCCTCTGCCTTCGGCTCAGGTCATGATCCCAGGGTCCTGGAATGGAGCCCTGCATCGGGCTCTCTGCTCAGCAGGGAGCCTGCTCCCCAGCCCCCAACCCCCGCCTCTGTCTGCCTCTCTGCCTACTTGTGATCTCTGTCTGTCAAATAAATAAATAAAATCTTTAAAGAAAAAAAAAGTTTATCTTTCCAAATCTGAGGAGACCGGATGGAGGGAGGGGGATGATAAATAGGGGAGATCAAGAATCTGATTACCAAAACTAGGAACAAAAGGTATTAAAAGAAGACGAGGCATATTTGGAACAACTGAGGCATACGTTAAGAGAACTACTACCAGTGAGGATTACTTGATCTTGGATCTCTAAGCACTGAATGAGATCTTCTACAAATGCCTCCAACCAGGGATACTGGCAAGGCTGAAACTACTGGACAGAGTCCAATGGTCAACAATCAAATCTCGGGCTTCCTGAAGGCAGCCAGATGATGTCCTGAGGACTGCGATTTGGCTCATTGGCCCTGAAAAGTTATTTTATCCATTATTTTGGTTTAACCCATATGATTTTTAGAGCTGTTGAGCCTACGTATAGTCATAATGGGTATAAAAATTTACTTGGGTTAGTGGAAGTTCAGGAAACTAAAAACTGCTAAGCACTTACTAGCATCGGACACTATGTTTTACATATATCAGCTCACTGAATTTTCACAACTACCGTGTGAAGGAGGTCTAACTCCCCTGATACAATCTGAAGCTAAATTTAAAGGATTTGTTGAGAGTGAAAACAAGATTATGAAACTTTTTTAGGAAGGCACACTGCCAGGCTTCACTGACTCTGAAGACTGTGCTGTTCCTGCCGTATCCTGATCTGGAAAACTCTTTGGATTTCCTCACATTCTCCTCACACTTACAGTAAGGACTGAGGTGGAGGGTGGATTTAGGTTCCAGAGAAAGTTGGGCTGGGAAGGATGTAATCACTGCTGTCTCAGGTTGTGGAACCACAGGGTTGGGGAATAAAGGGAAGGTGATTCACTTCTGATGATTATTATGAGCCTTTTTCCTCCAGCTTGATGAGTCATATGTAATTTTGCTTTATGACGACTCTTCTACTAACTAAAATAATAAAATATTAATAAGCATTTATCTTTTCACAGGGTAAGGTCATCACAATGATGTCAGAAATTAAGAGATGGTTATAACATACACTAACATTTTGGGAAAATATATAGAATCTTACCATTTTTCCTTGTTTGTAACAATTTATGATGGTTTCTGGGTATAAAACTCCACACTGGCACTGCCCTCAGTGGGTTTTCACTTAAGACTAGGCTGAAAATATGGAATATACTTTCCAAGTTTATTCTTTAAGATTATGTACTAGATGAAAAATCCTATGCATTATATAAGACTTACTATTTCTCTAAGAAGAGGATGAAGGATTGAAAGATACACTAATGCCCGAAAATGCATTTAATAAAAGTGACCTAATGTCCCTGCTACAGATTCCAAGCTCAGTATCTCATGCAGGATGACCAGTCTGGAGAAGAGGAAGGCAACTGCAGAATTTCTTAAAAGGTAAAGGTAGAAACTCAGATTTTAATTCTGTAGCTCCTGAAAACAGTTTGCCTGATTTTCATGAGACTAAGCACAATTCCGACAAATGACCTGGTTGTATTCTAGAAAAGACTGAGGGAAGTTCATGGAGGCTTCGCCAGAGAGGCTGACTTACTCCTTATCTGGATGCCACGATTCTTGAGCCATAAGAAACCAGCCTGACGGTAAGGGATTCATATCCTTGTTCCACCACTTACCAAATATGTGATTTTTCAAGTTTCCTGGGATTTATTATTTCCTTTGGTTTAATAATGTGAAAAATGAAAACAGCCATAGAACGTCTTCCATGAAGTTATTGTAATCGTCAGATACGTGACTATATAAACCAAGAATACTGCTGGAAAAAACTACATAAACATTAGATACTACATCATCATTATGATTATTTCAATCCTATTGTTAATGTATCATCATAACCAACATTTCTCTGTTCTTTGCGACTTTCCCTTTGGGGTTTCCATTTTGCGTAGAGAGACTGGTCCACTATTTTATCCTCTTTCTTTGTCATTACATTTCCCCCTTTATTTTTCATGTTTTTCTTTCTCCCTCCCTCCTGTCTTTTCCTTTGTAATTCCATGTTTTAAATTTTTTTACGTTTACTATTGATATACACAAAATATTCGTAACAAAGTAGAAGTTTTAGTGGAACAATAACTTCACTTTATATAAAATATAATTAATGCATTAAACGCTCCTCTACTGACCACTCAGGTTAGAAAATAGAGCATTTCCAGGATACCTTGAAGTCCTTGCTTGCTCTGCCCTGCTGCCATCACTCCTCACCTTTTGTTCACCAGGAATTCACTAGAATCTTGAACTTCGTTTGTCACGACTTTATGTATAAACATTTTTATCTCCTATGTCCGTATTTCTCATCAGTGTGTTGCTTGATGTTGCATATATCATGATTTTAAATAAGTGGGATTTTACTCATGTATTCCTTCATGTTGTGTTTTTCTTCTCAACCTCAAGACTCTAAAGTATGCTAATATTCATTTTAAGTACAGATCATTCATTTTTCTTGCTGCCTAACATTCCATTGTATAAATTTGCAACAATTATTTGAGCCATTTTATTATTGATAGACCTTTGTGTAGTTCCTAATTCTCTGCTACCACCAATAGAGTTCCTGTGAATACTTTTGTACCTACTTCTTGGTCTGCATGTTTGAGAATTTCTTTAGGACAAGACTCTAAGACTGAGTTCTTGGGTAGTGGGGTATGCACCATTTTACTATATAAAGCTAAATTGTTTTTCACAGTAACTACCATCAATGTATAAGAATATAGGTTAATCCAGAGCCTCATTTAACACCTGACAATATCTCTTTTTTTTCCTCCCTGCTACAGCAAAAATTTAAAAGGAGATTGAATTCAGAATATAAGAGTTTCTAGCATTTTGTGGGGCCAAAAGACCTGCTTCATTTTATCATAGTTAATGAACAATTTCACCTTTGAATCTTCCAATATTTTTCCAAATTTGGCAGATGAGAATATTGGTAAGAGTAATTTATAGAAAGTTAAATTTTTTAGTAACATAATTGGTCCTCCCATGTTCAAGCACATTTAAAAATAAGAATATAACTCAGTTGGCTGTAATGGCTGACAGTTTAAAATATATCATTGCTATATGAACATGTTGACAAGCTGGAGGAGATTCTCTACAGAAAGGTTAGAGATCAAGGATACAGAGATTAAATTCCTCTACCTTGTGCTTTTGGAAATGGCATTGAGTCATGCCAGCCAAGCTCAGTGTGGAGGCTGACTTATCTTAGGAAATATGCATTCTCTAGCTCTGCAATTCCAATGACAATAGCTAAAAAAAAAAAAAAAAAATGAAATAATTTGCTATTATTAAATATTTAAACTATACAGTATGAATGTTTCTAATAATTAAATGCATAATGAAAAACAAATATATTTATCTATATTTAATATCCCTTTTAATAGAAATTCCTGTGGTTTCCAATATTAGAAGTATAAAGTTGGGTCCCACAAGCACAATTTTGAGAAGGGCTCTTTTGGTCTTTGAGAATTGCAATATAAAAGATTTCCAATGGAGAGAGTTAAGGTAAGTGTATGTGCACGTGTATAAATACATGGTGGGGGGCTTAGGGGGTTGACAATGACTGCTTGGGAAGCAAGAAGTCTTGCAAAAATTATCAGGCCTATAAAAATTCCATTCTGGCTGCCAAATTTGCATTAGTCCCGCCCACAGTTTGAAATGTCACCCCACCCTCTCTTTGCCATCTGTACCACCACCTACTGATTCCTATGTCTCTAGTCTTAGGGAACAGAAGCATCTGCCTAAGACAGGCACATTCAGAATTGCCCCCCAAACACAGATTCAAATGAAAAATTGAAAGTATATATTAAAGTCAGGATGTACATTTTAGAGTCAGAACTTTACCATCATAAGGTTCTCAAGCTGGTTTCTTTCTCCCTGATTTCTCCTATGTTATAAGACAATGAAGAGAGCATTTTTACAGTGTTTTTAAGATCACTTGGATTAGTAACATACAACCTGTATAAACTTCTTTGTTTGCTGCTACTTAAGTGATATTGTTATTTTTTCCACTGATTATTTGCCACTTATTAATTTATTCATTCAAGATACAGTTCTGAGTCATACAAGGATCTAAGGAAATATCAACAAAATATATTTCTCTATGTTTGAAGACTATGATCTAGGGTAGTGTTATCTAGTAGAAATCTAATGTATGGCACATATGAAAAGTTTTAATTTTCTAGTGGCCAGGATAGAAGGAATTAACAAAAAAGGGAATTTTAATAATTTTTAGCTCGGTATGTCCATGATGCTATCATTTCAATATGTAATCCATATACAAAATTTTATTGTAATACTTTATGTTTTTTTGGGTTCATTTTCAAAATCTGGTGCATACTTCATATTGACAGCACAACTCAATGGGGACTAGCCCCATCTCAAGTGTTCATGAATCCCCTGTGGTTAGTGGCTCCGGTACTGGACAGCAGAGTTCTAGCAGAGAAAAGGCATTCACTTATCATTCCAGACTGTGGAAAACAGCAAATAAATAAATACAATGCAATCAAGGGGTAATGAGGGTAAGATGGGGGTGTTTAGGGAAACCAGCAAATCTTAAGAAACTGGGATAGTTTTCCAGAAGAATTTCAGGCCAAGGACTGATGATGAACAGGAATTATACTTGCAAAACAGAGAAGCACAAGGAGAGAGGGAGACAGTTTTCCAGGCCAAGTGAATACCATGTGATAAGTTGAGACTCTGAAATAAGTCCACTAAAGGGAAGCATATGCAAAAGATAACGGTAGCTGAGTTTATATAATGGATGAACGTTCAAGTTGCAATGGGAGTATGTAGAACAGAATAATTCTGGGTTCAGGAAAGAAGGCAAGAGTGTAGCCAGGACTTGAAGAATGGATAGTTGTTTTAAAAATGGAGGAGGAGGAGGATTGGGAAGGAGAGACAGCTTCCGAGGCAGAGTGTAAAGCTTAAAGCTATGAAAACAGTATGGGCACACGTGAGCACAGTTCCTTTAGGCCGGAAATTAGGGTGTTAGTGTTAGTGGCAGGAAATGAATCAAAAGTGCAGCCAGCAATGGGCCCAGATCATGAAGGGTCTTGTTTGCTATTATAGGTAAGAGCTTTATGCCAGAGATGATGAGGTATGACTCAAGCACAAGACAATGCCTTGCTCAGGATCAGGCTGGCACGGTGGAGCCGTCCCCCTGCCATGGAAAGGCACTATCAGAGGGCAGGAAGACCGCAGACGGAAGTGCTGTGGAGGCGGGCCTGGGGGGGTAGACAACATCTCCAACTGCCTTATTTCTATTATCCTGGAAATTTCTTTATGTAGTTACACTGAAATTCTTATTTGACTCTTGCCTGGTCATTTTGCCAAGTGGTAATCATGAAATTATAGAGTTGTTTGTTTTTGTGTGTTAGTCTGTTTAGGCTGCCATAACAAAATACCACAGACCATAAGAAAATACCATAGGGGCTTAAGCAAAATATCATAGCCTGGGGGGCTTAAGCAACAGAAATTACTTTATTATAATTCCCAAGGCTGAAAAATCTAGGAATAGGGAGCCAGCGTGTTAGCCTTCTGGTAAGACCTCTCCTCCCAGATAATAGGTGGCCACCTTCTCCCTGTGTCCCTATATGGAGGACAGAGAGAGCTGGCACCTGCCTCTTCATATCAAGACACCAGTCCTATCAGATTAGGGCTCTACTGTCATAAATTCATTTAACCTTAATCACCTCCTTAAAGATTCTATTTCCAGTTGAGCCACATGGAGGGTTAAGGCTTCAACAATGAATTTGGGTCGACAGAAGTCAGTCCATAGCACAGCCTCATCAAATCAAGACACTTAGCCCCCGAGGCGCCTGGGTGGCTCAGTGGGTTAAGCCTCTGCCTTCAGCTCAGGTCATGATCTCAGGGTCCTGGGATCGAGCCTCGCATCTGGCTCTCTGCTTGGCAGTAAGCCTGCTTCCCCTTCTCTCTGCCTGCCTCTCTGCCTGCTTGTGATATCTCTCTCTCTCTCTGTCAAAGAAATTAAAAAAAAAAAATGACACTTAGCCCCAATCTCTAGGTCTAGACCACTTTGGTTCCTGGAAACCATCTTGCTCCCTGGCAGAGGTAATATTGGAAAAAACTAAAAACTGAGCATAGCAGCTTAAAACCAGCCTCAAATCTGTTCTTTTTCCACACAAACCCATAAACTCAGCTATCACATTCTAATCACCAGAGTCCTACAGACCAAGAAAAGGCTTGCTTCTGGATACCATATTTTTGCCTTGGCAACTTAGAACTTCTAGAACTTCTGCTTTCTCACTTTGCCTTTCTTCATTTTGCAATTGTAGTATAAGCCTGCCTTTTGATAATGGACTCCAGTATCCTACAACTTCTCATCATATCTGCAATCCATTTCTTGTATCTAATTGACTTGTGGGTTCTGATTGGGTCCTAAGAAATCATATGTATTCTTCAAGGTCTACCTTAAATGCCACCTACTTAATAAAGATTTTTAAAATTTCATCCATTGGAAATGACTCCTCTTTAATTTGAACTCTGTTTTGATTTACTAGTATATTTTATTTTTTTAGAAGATTGTGTATATATATATATATATATATGCAGTAT